>NW_009711067.1:0-33051 GCF_000703405.1 Apaloderma vittatum | reverse complement strand
TTAAAAGATATATAAAGATGTATAAAAATATATAAAGATATATAAAGATATAAAAGATATATAAAGATATATAAGATATTAAAATTATTGTTCCACAGATCAAGAAGCTAGAAAGAGTCCCATAGTCCATTTCTGTTGTTAACTAAGATTCTGTCACAGACACCTTTTCATTTCAGTTTCCTCTCTAATGATTCTTCTCTCAAAAAAATCCCAGCACAATAATTTAAACAGTCCCAAAGTGAAGAAAGTGTGCAGAGGGAGTTTGCTGTGCATAGTCCAGGTACTTAGATCAATATGATGTAATTTGAAGTTAGACGATATTAAACAAGTTAAATTCTTTACTTGGTTTCAAAGTCACGGAGAGTTTTGTCAGTTTAAGAACATGTTGGATAAATACTCCTTTTATCAGTGTTTAAATTCCATTGTTCCATTTTTTAATTTAAGATATGAGATGTTCTGCTACCAGTAAAATAAAAATTAGCCCGAAGAATAAGATTTTAGTGAGAAGATATTGAATGGTCTCTATCAAATACAGTCTTTCACCTTATAATCCTCCTACAGCAAGGGTATCATCATTACAGTTTTTCTAGTCTGGAAAGAGACTAGCAGTCTTCACCAATCATTCTAGCAGACATGACTAAACAGAAATTAAGAAGCAATCCTGTAAAAGTAATTAATTTTTGCAGATGAAAATCTGGGTCTCAACCTGTCCTAGTAAGCACTTCATTTTGACGAAGATTTAATTTAGCACACATTTCTCAATGGAATAATCTTTGATTATTCTGCATTCTGCTATTAATCAAAATATTCAGTGTCAGTATTATATTTTTTTTACACATTTTCTGATTCAGTCTGCTCCAGATACTTTCTGTGGTATTTTTGCAGATTCACAGTTTCCACTATCTATTTCTACAACTCATAGCAAATAAATGATAACTGAATAAAATGACACTATGTCCTAAACAGTAGGGAGTTTATTAAGCTATACTTTCCTTTCTTGTGTGCAGCAGCACTATGGAGCTTCCTTATACTATATTAGATATTAAGAAATCAAAAATCAAACAAAGTAAGAATTAAATGCATGTGAAAATTCATGAAAAGGGAGACCATCTGACATTTTCAACACCAGTTTTGACCTCAGGAGTTTTCAGATGTACTAGTGTCTCTTCAATCTCAGCCTCTGAGTCTTTACCTATTTGTCTAGCATCAGTGAAACTCTTTGTTTTACATTTAGTTAGAAAATGAGACTATGAGACATATTGTAATTAAAATACCATTTTATTGGGTGAATGGGAAAAAATGTCCTTTCTGTAGGTTTTAACTTTTTCTCAGAGTCATGTAAACAGACTGCAAGGCTTCAACTAAAATTTCTTCTTATGGTTATTTCACAAAATACCTAGTCTGTGAGAGTTTCATCGATGTGAAATTCTGGAAATAGATATATTAAAGCTGATGAGACAGGACAAGTCTTATGACTGAATTCTGTCATAATGAACCACGATAGAAGCAGCACTTTACTCCCTCAAAAAAAATGATATATTCACACATAATCCCTCCTTCTATTTCCCTGGAGGTCTTCACTAGAGGAAAATGGTTGGTCTAATTTCGCCATCATACGTACAGAAGCAGAAAGAAGTAACATTGAAAGATTAACTTCAGGTTAAATGGTCAATAACAAAGTTTTGGTTTGTGTTCCACAGTACCTTTTCATTCAGAGACAAGTTTCTAAGGTTTAGATCAGGATCTTTTTAGAAGATAAATGATGATATGGTATGTCCCAAACCAAACAACACTGTTAAGATAAGAAAACTGCATGGCTGAATACAGTTCCTCATAACTGTCCTCACTGAGAAATAAAATCATGTAAAATTTAATTACAGGAAATTCATGTTCTAATATATTTTGATGAGCTAGACTGGAGTAGGATCTCAAAGATAAAACTCATTCTGTACTTGGTAAACTTTGGTTTCTAGAAAAGGCTAAATAATTTCCTACCCTGTCCATATATCCTCTGACAATCTATCTGATACCTCTACGTTATATATTATCAAAATTTCAGAGCAGAGATCATTTATTTTGAGAAATTTAGAGCTCTCTGTAGTGATATGCCAGATTGAGATTTTCACAAACATAATTATATACACAGAAGTTCAAAGACATATCAGATTGCAGAGGCCATATCAAGCTGAAGAAACTGAAAAACTGCTGGCATGTGCAAAAATAGAAATGGATAATAGATATACAAATTAACAGTTCACTGTACATGAGCATAACCATGATTGATTATTGCAATATTTTCAGTGGCTCCTCTGGCTTTGAAAACCTGCTTTACCTGTGTAGATATTCCTTAATTGCTTTCAAGAAATACTTTAAAGTATGCAATATTCCTTTTATAGATAAGGAAAGAAAAACAAGGATAAACATCAGAATTATACTATACAGCCCAAGAGAAACCCATTACATTGTAAGCAAATCGATTCCATTTGTTTTCCTTTCCATTGATGTATTTTTAATGGAGGTGTCCTGCATCATTACAGATATTAAGTGATAGAGAGCATTTGATGCTACATTTAGCTATGAAATAAGTCAGATCACTCAGAGAGTCAGCAGGCTGAGTGGCAGAGGACACAAACACGTAGCATAGGAGTAGAAAGTATAAAAGAAATCATAAATGCCTTTCCATATGTTCTGTCATTTACTCTGATCACAGTCCCCTCCAGTAAGTTTAAGACATTTGAAAATGGTTGATCGAACATCATGCTAAAGGGTTGCGCTAATAACAAACTGAAAAATATAGATGCAAAAGGGCAGAGAATACAAATAGTGAGGTAGAGATCTGTGGAGGAAGGGAAGATGTTCTTCCTCAGGCAGTGCATAATACAGAGAATAAAGGCTGAAGAGGGCACAGAAATAACAGGAAAAAGGGAAGAAAACAGCAGGGCACTGACCAAGCAAGACACAATATGTGGAGAGTATCATGGACTTACTTATAAAAAGTCAAAAAATAATTGAGTCATAAATAGATTTTACATTATTGGTTTGCCTTTCATACTAAACCCATGAACAATCCAAAACCTTATTTGGAATAAATCAGTAATGGTTGAGTTTGATGCAGTTATCTCCAGTTCTCTACACTAGCAGAGATTGCGACCCCAAGGTATTGGAAGAGAATTAAGGATTTGAGAATAACTAAATAAGGATGCAGCCAATTTGGATTTTCTCACTGGAGACATAATTTGAAAAAGGCAACAACTGTACATTGTCCATTACTTTGTATGTGGAAAAATACTCTGAGGTTCCCATTTTTAAAAAAGCAAAGAGCTAATTCCTGACAAGAGGGGACAGGAGGCAGGCCTTCAAAGGACAGAAGGGAATCTCTGAAGACATATCTTGCATCCGACTTGTCACTTTAATTTGTAGTATCTTTATTATCTGACATGAATAACTGGTGGTGTTGCTACTCAGTGAAGGGGAAATTCTAATTGTAGCTGCTCTGTAACTTCTCATACATCGAACTTGAGCAAAATTACCATAAACAGCAGTATAACACTTGTCTACCAGTCATTCACAGAATCTGGAAGTAAAAAGGACCAAATATCAAGAGTGAAGAACCAGCCCATAAGATGAATTTTCTGATGTTTTGTTCACTCTAGTTTTCAAATTTTTTCAAGCAGTGACGTTTTCTGTCTTTCTGCACTGCAGAGAAATTACTGGTTTAGTCAGGAGTATGAATGGCCACACAGAAACTATTGCACTGCAAATCTGGTGACGTTCATGCCTTAAGACTTCTGCCCCCCCCAGGAATCATAAAGCCAAAAGATTCTCCTAGCCAACTACTGTCCAGCAAGGTTTTCAGCATCAATGCTCTTCCCATCACGCCATTACAGAATCATAGAATCAGCCTAGGCTGGAAGGGACCTTAGAAATCATTTAATCCAACCTCCCTGTCATGGGCAGTGATGCCTCTCATGAAAGTACTGACATATATTCTTATCAGAGCTCCTAACCTATTTTGTCAAACTACCTTTGACAAGGATGTTAATTCTGATTAACATTAATCACTGACTTTTTATTCAGAGATGAACAGAATGAATAATACTTGCAATCAGGTGGCCAGGTATTTTACAGTAAGTTTACTTAAAATAAATACCCAAATTAAAAAAAAAATCTTATATATCTGTAAAACCATACTCATACGAGCTCATTTGTGAAATCTACATTTTTCACTACTATTTACAACATTTTTCTGAGGTTTCTAAAAATATAGGATGTCTTGGTGTCTGTTGCACTTTTTGAACACCAGTTTTAACTCAGGAACAAAGAGATTAATACTAATGAAACTGGTGATTTCATATTGTGAAATCTGAAATCACATTCCTGGTTCAGAATTTGTTGACTAACAGTTTTAAACTTTCACATGTTTACCTGAGTAATTGTGAACCTTCAGAAGATCTCCTGGTCTATAATTTGAAAATGATGGATGCACGGTGTAAAGCATTTGAATGTATCCCAAAGCACTGTGTTTAAACTGTTTTCCAAACCTAGGTGTTTTGATCACACACTAGTGAAGATATGCAAGGCAATAAATGTATCTTCCATCTGCCGCTACCACCTGCCTACCCAAAAATCATGTAGAATTTCAGTAGTGTTTCCCCCCTAGGTAGTAATATAAGTTAAAGTTCTCATGGAGTGAAAAGTATTCACAAATGCTGGATGTGGATCCTTTCATCACTTAGATTTTTCCAAGGGAAAGTTCTGGACTGAGTAAATGAAAAATAAGGAAAACATGCCTTTTTTTGAGATTATGTGGCAATGGAAGTTAAATACCATTCTCTCACATAAAATCAAATCTCATCTTTTTTAGCTGCAGCTTGCCCTGTCCTTAGTAGGATTTTACGCTTATACGCTGAGGAGCTATTCAGAATGTGTTGACTATGAGGACTACCAAGCAGTAGAGCAGGTTTCACAGAGAGCTGGTCTCAATGCTTGAAGGTTTTCAAGACCTCACTGGACAAAGCCCTGAGCAACCCTATCCAACCTCACAGCTGACACTGCTTTGAGCAGGAAGGTGAGCTAGAGAATTCCTGCAGTCTCCTGCAACCTGAATTATTCATCTACTCTGTGAACCAGTGAATCATCCATCATGCAATGCACACATTCGTTGTAACAGGTCTGGATTTAGTTCAAGTCACCTGATTCTTGCTTAACCAGTCAAGATAACTGAAAGTCATAATAAACTACCATTCAGCATCCGGCATGACTGAAAGCATGGTGAAGGTTCAGAACTACCTTTAGAATTCGGTATATGTTGATTTACTGGAGTAGCTACCTTTACTTCAATTTTTGACGTGTTGTGTTAAATTGATAACATGATACCTGCTTCAAATTCTTTTGTGAGGTAATGAGCCAGCAAAGAAACCCAAGATCTAGAGCTGTAGGATGACCAGGTCAAAATTTCCTTTATAAAAGATAAAGTCACTGTACCTCCATTAAAAGGATGACTTTGAGTAATTCCTACTCAGAAAACCATTTTTTTAGCCAATAGAATGTTTACTCTTATCCTGTCTCTCACAATTGGCTTGAAATAAATAGGGAAAAGAGCTTTTGGAAAGAAAAATCAACTTTTTTGATTATTTAGTTAATCTTAAATATATTGACTTTATTAAAAGTTCAAACAAAACAAAACCAAACAAGAATAAAAACCTACGACTAGATATACAGTTCCTGCATTAGATCATGAGACCAAAAATATGTCTGTGTTCTCTAAATTTTATTTTTCTTCAGCAATCGTAAATTATAAGGGGAAGAGACCAAGGAATTCCTGAGGCTTACTTCCAACATTCGTACCAAAATAGTATCTGAGTAAAGCCTTGAGTCACAGGGTTTTGTTCTTGAATTTCACCCTCTATTCATTAATTCCTTCCACTTTATAATTAAGATCCATCCCTAGAGGAGTCTTCTCCAGTGAAGAGTAGAGATAAATTTGGAGGAAGCATTTCTCAGTGTACTGTGAGTAATGAAAAGATTTAAATATGCAGGGCTGACATGATAATATTTAAATTTCACCTCAAATTTCATGAGAACACAGCATACAAAGTCCTTTCATCTCTCATGTCCACTCTTTATCAGAAAAGGGGAAAAAAATTCCAGTAAAATGTTCAAAAATTCTCTCCTCTCATATATAGTAGGACTTTCTCTTAATGTATCCTGGAAGATCAACTGAAACAATCCACAGCTATTTAATTATCTGAACACTTTCTCTTGCGTTTAATGAATATGAACTCTTTCAGTGCCTCACTTACCCTGCAATCATATATCATCCCACAGTCAAGTGTCCAGTGCTCCAAAACAGGAAACAGGCTAATAAAAAAGTGCAGCCAACAACACTTCCAAAGAGGTGAATAATTTTTTTCATGCTGAACGCAACTTTCATTCTTACTACATTCAAAATTTATGTACACAAATTAGTCTCATTGGGAACTAATTATTTTTTTCCCAATTGTTTTTTTATCAGGTAGACAAAATACAGTTGTAAATGAAGGACTGCTCCCCACCTCTAGTCAGTAAATCATTTGTATATATTGGGCATTTGGACATATTTTTTCCAATTAATGTGTCAACAATTCATAAATAACTTCTATCTTGGACCACCTAACAACAAAAGAAAAGAAAATTTATTGAAGTGTTTCATAATCAAATCAGATTTTTTTCTAACAACTGTGACTGTCTCCTCCACAGAATTTTTTCTTCCTGTTTTATCCCTGCAATCTTGAACTTAACACTCAAATATTTTAATAAAACACAGTTATTTGGACGATTAACCCTCATACCCTTTTAGATTTCATCTAATTCCTAATTCTCAAAAGATCTAATTTCTAAACAGAGAAGAATGTTGCATATTTTTGAAAATCAATGATTGAACAGTATGGTTAAGTTAATGTGCCTCATACTGCTACAAGCTCTTTATTCATTATTCCGAGGAACACTACAGAGTGCTGTCAGTTATGTGCCTTTATCTGAGTTATGTAAAGGTCACTTAGTAAAGGAGAGGAATGTTTGGTTAAACCATTTTACATATTTCAAGCCCTCTGATCTCCCTAGGGAGAGGATAAAGGTCTATATAGTATTCCAAAACTAAGGCTGAATGGTGGAGCACAGAGGACAATGACAGCTCACAGGAGTGTAAGAGTGAAAGCAGTGATTTGAAGCACTTGTGGGCACTAATAAAGTGTTGTTTTATCTAGCCAGAGCATGAGAGCATTTTTCCAGAATCCACTGCTCTCTTAGAATTGGTAAATTCTAGACTGTGTGAGGAAGAACTTTGGACATATATGTGTGTATGTATTTTGTCCTTTTTTTACTACTTCAGGTTGAACTAGATAGGAAAATTCTTTGGAGCCCGTTCAGATGATACCACATTTGGTCTGTCTTGCTCTTCCTAACCCTCTTTTGTCTCCAAGAATATACTCAAGCTGCACTGGTTTAGCACCCCTCGTCTTGTTAATAATGTTCAACTGATTAGCTTGTTACCCTTTGAATTCAACTACCAGACACATTTTATGGCCTTAATTTGTTCCCTAAAAGGTCATTTAGGTTTTCTTTGAGATTCAAAGACAGAATGAGAGAACCAAATTTGGTAGATTAGCCTGTGTCTTGATGCTGAAATTCAGCTTTCTAACTGATGCAAAATCCAGATGGTTGGTCCTGGTTCATTGCTACCTTTTATTTAAATACTGTACTTCAGCACTGTTATAGTATATTTGTTCACTTCTTCTCTATGGCAAAGAAAATCAGCGGACATCAAGCTGAACTATTATCCTGCAACAGTTTACCATGAGATATTCCTGTGTCGCGCAATCAGATGCTCCTATAAATAGGTAGAAAGAAATTATACCATACCAATTAAAATTCAGCACATGCTAAAACTGTTCCCCTCTCTGCAGTTTACTTGGTTCAGAGCGTTTCTACAGCAGACGTAGTACTAGATGATTAATACATCAACCTCACAGTACGAAAGCTAGTTATGAAATACATGAAAACTATACAAATGTTTCTGCCTTACCCTCTTCATTTAACATTTCTCCATATGGCAGATAAGCCACAAAATCTGGTTCAAAGATTCTGAATTATTGATATATTCCATTCCACAAACGGAATTTGTAACAGGTGTGCTTAAAAGTCAGGAAACATGAGGAAAGCGAGTTAGATCTACACTGTACATACTGTATAACACCAGTGTCCAGCACTTATCCTGGAGCAAACTTTGTAAACATCTAGTCAGTCAGTGATCAATAAAATCACAGAAATGACCCTAAATTAACCTTTAAAATGGAAAGTTTGTGGATAAAAAATATTGCAAAAAATATGACAGTTAATGCATTCTTTTTGAAAAAATCCAAGTGGGGGAAAAAATACCAGAGGACTCTATTAATACAGTTTCTAGTAATTTTTAAAAAGACCTATACTAGAAAACAATTTTACCAAAAGAGGCACATGTAAAGCTCACTTCTTTCTTTAATATTGTTCTCAAAATCATGTTAAGATAGACCAGTTCAGATGAGCAACCTGGTCTAGAGGAAGTTGTCACTGCCCATGGCAGAGGGGTTGGAAGCAGACGGTCTTCAAGGTCCCTTCCAACCCAAACTGTTTTTATGATTCTATGTTTGCGGTAACTTTACCTTCACAGAACAAAATATAAATCTTGCAGGTATTGAAAACACAAAACATGGAAACATCTATCATAAGGCTAATTTATAGCTCTTATCTGGTCGCTATCACACACCAAGATCAGGCTTAAGAGCTTTTAGCTGAAGCATTCATGGTGCCCAAGTTAGATTCTTGCTCTGATTTGCCCTATTGAGCAAACTTCTTCTGATTATTCATGCAGCCTTCAAAAACTAGCCGAGCCTAGAGCTCCCAGCTGGATGCCATAAGTGTGCAGCAGTTACCATTGGAGCACCCAAAGATAGGCTTCAGTGAGAAAGCGAATCAGCACTCGTAGCTTCATTATCACTCCAGAGTGGTTTGCCATCTTCAAATCTAGCTTCACACAAAGAAAAGCAGTTATATGTATTAATCTCATACAAAATGTGATTACCAGTATGTGCGTTTAAAGTGGAATGTGAGTTTCAACATGGGAAGAAGATTCACACTGAAGAAATTATTTTTTATATACTGCAACCAGAATCAGTTTTGCATGAGAAGGCAAGTTGATTGCATGTCGGTCGGTCCTGAGGAAAAGTAGACATATGCGCCTGTCAATCTGTATATAAGAGTCAAAAAGCAGCACAACCAAGTTGTGAAAACAGGGGACCAAGTTATGAGAAAATTTTATTTTCATTACATCCAACCTCCTGCTACGCCCTAGTGTGCTGGCTGACCTCTGATAGCTGCACTGATGTAGCTTTCACAGCTTCCCTCAGGAGTTTAGCCATTTCACTCTGTACAGTTCAGAATCTTTTCTTAATGTCTAGCCTAAACATTTCCTTCCTTAGCCTCAGGTCAGTGATCCTTGTCCTACATCTTCTGAGACTGTGAAAAATTCCCTGTTTTCAATTTCCACTGTTGTCGAAGGCATGAGATTGAGAAAAACAAAAACAAGACAAAAAAAACTCAAGAAAGTGGGAAAAAAGATCTACCTTGTCTAAAAGAACCCTCACCTCTCCCACAGATTGTGAGTTGCAAAAGGATTATCAAGGTTTTAAACCTTTCAGTTTTATCAGAAAGTTATAAAGAAGCCTGACCTGTTGTATATTACTATTAAACACTACTGTAAATTAAACAAAAATAATCAATAGACTCAGCCTGTCAAGCACTGACAGGGAGACTTCCTCTCTCTTTCTCCTTCTGCTACTGGAGGCAAGCCAGCCAGGCCGATATACTGTAGTCTAAAAGAGTTTTTAATGAAAAATTCTTGCAATGTAAGCTTGAACACTGCTGTTACAGCTAAAAAAAATGAGGATAAAGAACTCTGTCATAAATTTATGTGAGGCAATTAAAATGCATTTCCACATTGTATAAATAGATGACAAACTGCTTGCTTCAAAAAATAACACAAGGATTAATTGAACTGCAGAGTTTAAAGAATTAACCATTTGCATTAGGATGCCAAAGGCTATGGAAATCTGAGTCAGATCACAGAGGGAATGAACCACTAGGCATACTTCATTATTCATAACACTGGACATGCAGTTGAGCAAATACTGTAAAACATAGATCACTAGTACCCAATTTATTGCTGCCAACCTCCTCTACCTCAAAAAAAACATCCCAAAACAACCAAAAAATCACAGAAAGAGGATTAGAGTTAATGAATATTTTTTTATTTACTCAGCATTTTGCTTGAAAAGTTTCATCTACTGCAAAATTTCTACTGAGTATATGAAGGAATCATCCCCAAACTGAAAATAAATCCCAAAGCAGCTGAGGAGCACATAAGAAGAAATTCTGGTTTAGATACATCTTCTCATTTATCAGGTCTTTTCACAGGGAGTTGTGCTTCCAGGGTTCATGAGATATTGCCTCGGTCCCTCTCATGTAGCAACAATGTATAGCATACAGTTATTTGAAATAAAAAGAAACATTAAAAGTTTTAGTTTATCATCTTCAGTGTATTCTGGGATTATGGTACAAATATATTGTTGTGGCACAGATATATGTTGTGTTGCTGTGGTTTATTACAGTATGCAGCTGGTACAGCTGAATAGGGCATGACATGTTACGCCCAGCCTGTAATAGCTGACCACAGTGACATCATCAGCACTGGAAACTGATGAAGCAGCTAAAATAACATTCTTTAAACCAGTGTAAACATTGATGGATGCTACAAAGGATGTTTTACATTTGCTAGCCTGAGATCTGTTTTATTGAACTGACAAGGGTAACCTTTAAAATAACGTATTTGCTATAAAAAAAAAAAAAGGAAGGAAACTCTTTATAACCTGAATTTATTGCCTATAAAATCACTTCCCAGCAAGAAGCCTGATTACAATCAAAATTACCCACCAAAATGAAACAGTTTACCTGTGATCAATTTAATGTGGTAGTAAAATCCTAATTATGGGCAAAAACACATTTAAGGTTTGTAGTATTGTCTATAAAATCTGCATGGAAACTAACATTCAGTGATGTGTAGCACATATGGGTAAGCAGATGGCTAAAGGATTATTTTTAAAATCAGGACTTTTGCTGACAAAATATAGATTTGGTAGTGTATGATCAGAAAACTAAGAAGAAGTTATTTATGGGACAGTAGGCACATATGCAGTAGTTGGATTCTTCCTCACTAATCAGAAGATAAAATAGACCATTGTGCACAGGGTAATGGAGTGAATGTTTTTAGCAGCTACACCTTCCAACATGCTGACAAGTTTAATTTGGGCAGTATATTTGTTTTGTGTCGGGTGTTTTTGGCTGATTTTTAAAAGTAAAATATTTCTGTCAGGACACCTAAAAGTCTGAGTTAACACAACTTTATTCTTTTGATAACTTCTAGTCTAAACTAAAAGCTAAAAGAAGTACAGAGTCAGACAACATTATGTTCAAAGTAGGATTTTTCTGAATAAATTTGAAGAAAAATCCACAGTAACATTTATCTTAAAGTAGACCTTTGTAAGACTGAGTTTTCAGTTATGTTTTCCTGCTATTTCTCCTTCCTTTCAGACATCTACTTTTGTGGAGCTCAGCCATGACTTCTGTAAGAAAGTGTCTATCTGAGATAAAATGAGTAAAATCTTAGTCCAGGTATTGTGCAAGACCATAGAGGCTGGTTACAATAGGAGCTAGGCTAAGTTACACAATCAAATATTCTTACTGGGAGTCCTATTTTGTCCTACATTAGAAAGAAGAAACATTGGTAGTCCCACATTAGAAAGCAGAGATAGATACAACTTTAAAGAGAACAAGTACTTGTAGAAGAAACTGTATTTACATTTATGGGAATTACATAAATACATATAAAAAGAGTATCTGAGCTGGAGCATGACCTGAAACAATGATTCAAGGGCAGAGTAGCCGATTAAAGAAATCAAATCTACTCTCCTCTCTTTATCACAAAGGGCCCTTCCTGTGATTTCTGTACCTTTTCAGTGTCTATCCTAGAATGAAGCACTGTGCCATCTTATCTCCTTACTCTTCTTTTATTGTATTTCTGAAGGATGTTTCCTTTCCAGTATTTTTTTATTTTTATTCAGATATTTTCTCCCATTATTGCCTCTCCAGTCTGTCCAAACTTATATTAGCACATTAAAAATTAGGGAAGTTTCTGGTAACATTGATTTCATAACAGCACAACACAAGAAAGTGAAACAGTTGCAATGACGCTGTAGATTAAACTGTATTATATCGTCTCTTTCAGATTCTACTTTTGTGGAGAACTGGTCTCTCAGGATCTAACTGATGCCCATCACGGAATGATGGAAATGCTGGTCCTTGTAGTTTGAATTTCTTGCAACTTTTCCATCATTTTTACCTTATGTGCTAACCCCTTCTCTCTCTAGCACATCATTTTCTCCCCTATGTGCTGGTATAAATTTTTGAAAGGATAACTCATTTACTCTGTAAAGACAATGAAATCTATTTTGGCTTACTTGGCATGTTAGTTTGTCTTCTTTTTTACCTCCTCACTTCATTACAAAATATCTTCAGCACACATTAGCATAAATGCATAAGAATTGGTCATCCCTATGTACTGAATTCTTTTCCATAAGTACTGGAGCCCCAAAATTAAGATCCTCCCACACTGCTCATGCAGCAGAGCTGAGAGGAACTAAGTTCTAATTTTGGCATTTCCATGTGCTTAGAGGAATAAGCACAGTGAAACTGTGATGCCTTTGACAGAACAGTCCAGCCATGGATATGCAGCCTTCCCACTCCAGAGAAGCAGCCTCATCAGAGATGCTGCTGATTTGGGGAGAAGGAGGGCTGTAATGGATTAGGAAGGATACTGCTGTCAGTCTGAAGAGCTGGGGAAAGACTGCAGTCAACACTGATTCTGAAACTGGTCACTGGTCCCTCTTCTTTCCAGTTGTGCAGTATAACACCAGTACCCTGGCTCCTACTTGCCAGAGTGCGAGCAGACACAGAAGCAGGCACTTGACCACTTCAGTGGCGTTTGCTGCCCAGATACATGTTTTGGCCTTCAGAGAGAAGGATGGCTGGAAGCATGTCACAAACCAGCTCCACAGCCAGAAGTTGAAGTAGGTTTTCTGAAACAGCTAGACATTTATCCTATCTGGGCTATTGAATAAATGGGTGCTGAGTTCATACAAAGGAAGAGAAGTTGCAAACAAAATCTGATGCATAGTTGTGCAGTGGACTCTTAAAGTTCAAAGCTGCCAGCCTCCTCTGCCCTTTCAAAAATCTTCCTTTGCTGCTGCTTCTATTTATTCTACATCATGTAAGCTACAGTGCAAAATTGCAGTGCTGAACAAATTACAGTTAAGTGGTGATTATTCACAAGTGATAATTCACACAAGTGAATTTTCTAGAGGAAGTGTGTGTGTGTGGTATGTGTCTGTGAGCTAAAGATAAACGGGGAAATTACTTTGTTTAGTCAGATCAAATTTTGCTTTGCTTTAACAAAAGATATCTTGATATTAACAAAAAACATATTTTTCAGTTTTTTTAAGGATTACATTTTGACATTTGATTACTGTATTGTGCATCACTTGGGGGTAATAGGCACAGATGTTATTATAAGGTCTAAACTTAATAAACTGAGTCCCTAATGAAGACATGAATGGAATGAATCATGTTTTGTACAGAAGTTCCTAGACGCATTATTAAATTAATTTCCATCACTAAGATTAGGCACTTTTGCCTGTTTAAACAAAAGGAATAAGAAAAAACACCTCAAACATCTAAGTAAAAATCTATACTAAGATTTTGAGTATTGAAAAAAATTTAGGGACAGAGATTTGTCTTTACTATGCATTTCAAGCAGTTTATTTTCATTCTTCATGTTGCTTCCATTTGCCAACCACAATTGTCAAATGATAATTAGTAAGTTCTAAATGAGAGCAATTTATCCCAAAATCTGATCAGATGCTAAACTACTGGTTTTTGTACTTTTTGTACTGCAAACATAACTTTATAGACACACAGTGAACTCTGTGACCATACCCACACAAGTGGGACCTGGATAGCTGTCAGTCACTTCAGATCATTTGGGTCAGTTAACACATCTTTGCAGCCAACTCAATATACTGTACAGTGCACTTATACACAGCATAGATGTGTAGCTCCTAAAGGAGAAAATAGCTTGAAAAAAGTGAAACCAAGTTGGAAATATGACATCAATAAACCATGCCCTATCTGGGATATTTTCAGCCAAATAAACATGTTTCATTCCTTACGAAGTCACTGTGTGTGTCTCCACAGCTTTTGCATGTCATCAGCCAATATCCTGAATTTTTGTGACTAATATAGTAAGCATAGGCCAGATATCCGATATTTCCCAGATTGCCCAACACGGAATCTGCTTATCTTCACACATACCGTGGAAATGTCATTTTTCTTGTTTCATACCCATGTTTCCTGGTTTCCATCTCCTTCTGCTCCTTAAATGTAAGTTAGGTTCTTACCTAGACCCCCAGAACTCCTATTGATTGATTTCCTGGAGTGGTACAGAGACCAATAATGTAATCCAGCGGATAGAAGAACAAGAAACAACTTCAGGATGGCCTCAGCTATGCAAGGAGACTAAGAGGTAAATATGTGGAATTCCAAAGCATTCATATCTATCATTCCTAAAGCCAGGTTTCCAAAGAACAGGGAGCTTAATACATTTCAAAGCAATTGCCTGCCAGAGTGGCTACCCACTGTTCTTCTTACTCCCCCACACATTTCAAACACAAACTGGTCTTTAAAGTTTTTTTAGTATTACACTTCTAGAATATTTTTATTATGAATTGCAATACTATGCAGCAGCCCTGAGCAAGATCCTGGATTAGCATATTATAAAACAAATTAATTATGAGTAATAATAACATAGAGGAGACGGGTGAAATGTGTACCTAGGGTATGATTGTCTTGACTTCATTTTGATCGTGCAATTGGAATTTATGAAGCAAATGGGCATAATTTTGGTGAAGTCAGCTAAAAAACAGTTAAATTTTATTTCACTTGGAAGGTGAAGAATAAAAAGAATGTTCTCACTTGAAGGAAACTCCCCTGCACTTGAGCTTCAAGGGGAGAAAAGAGCTTAATCACCAAAAATGTATGGCTTTAAAAGAATTCAGTTATGTATGAATTATTCACAGAAACATAGTCAATGATTTCATAAGGAACCAGACAATTAAGAGAATTCAACAAAAACTCAATAGGGGCCCTCAGCAGAGGCAAAGATTGGATTTCTGAAAAGGTTCTGAGTCACAATTTCCTCAGCTGGTTTCTTCATGGGAAAGAAAGGGAAAGAAGAAGGACAGGCAGAGACTGAGAAAGAAAGGGAAGAAATTAAGAAAGGGAGGAAGAAAAAAAAATATAACAAAATTTCCTTACTGGACGATCTATATTGTGCAAATATAAATGTTTCTCTTAAAATAACATTATGCACCTTTGATTATACAGGAGAATAAACTAGCAAATCTAAATATTTCATAAATTTAAATGATTGACTAGCTGCTTGGAAACAATTAACACTAATCCCTGCCTAGTGTTTTCAAGGCATTGCAACATAATGGCAAAAGGCAGAGAACTGAATGGATGATATGCTGAGCATGTTTATTCTGAAAGAACATGCACTGACAATGTAGTCAATGTCACAGACTTCTCTTGTCACTGATCTTATGAAATTATTATGCAGTGGCTCAGATCTACTGCAGCTATTACTTGTGTATTAGTAGTATGTTTTATTAATTATTTTAGCATTTAAATTTCTCTCCCAGTCCAGGACATTTTATGTAGGTTGATGAACAAACTGGCAATCCAGATCAGCCAAATAGATTTAAAGGATCAGCCACTAGATTTAAAAGAACAAACCAGAGTATGATGCTGACAGATGAACAGAACAATATTCTCCATGTGTAGGAAGGTTCAAATGTTGTATCTTCAA
The DNA here is from genome assembly GCF_000703405.1 of Apaloderma vittatum. Taxonomy (NCBI): domain Eukaryota; kingdom Metazoa; phylum Chordata; class Aves; order Trogoniformes; family Trogonidae; genus Apaloderma; species Apaloderma vittatum. The sequence goes on along the minus strand of NW_009711067.1, from coordinate 17,000 downwards.
CCAGAAAAGCATATCTAGCTCTTGTATATAGTATTTTATATTATATTCTTCACTAAAATCTGGCTAAGACCTGGGTAGGAAAATAAAGTCAAGAAGTTAAAAGGTGAAAAAACCTACACTTTGTACAAGAATTAATACAAGTATGAAAAGGTAAAAGCATTGAAGATTTTTTGTTGTGTTCCTTCATAATATCTTTGATGGAAGTTATTCAGTAAAAAGTAAGGGCAACTTATTAACAAAAGACCTAGTAAAGAAAAACATGCATTGTACCATGTCTCCCAAGGAAACGTGTCTCAGTGACTTCAGAACAAGAAGCAGGTGTCTCCCACAAGCAGGACTCAGTATCTGTTTGAAGCACGCACTTACATCTCCTTCCAGAAAAGGGGAATAGTTCACTTTCAGTAATTCTTAAGAATCACAGAGAGGAAAAGGAAAAAATAAAGCAACAAAAAAAATCTGAGAATGTCATAAGAGTCTGGAACAGTCACTAAAATGGGCATTAGAGCTCTAAACATCTACACCGAGACAGCTTTAAGTGCCAAGCAGTAAAGACAGCTCAGCAGACTATTTGTTCAGTTCATTTCCTCTTATTAGATTGGTAGGGCAGAACCTGTCTGAACTGTTGGATTATTACTTGTATAGTATTACTCATCCATAACTTCTAGGCAACTAGGTACATGAAAGAAAAAAAGCTAAGTTTATAGCACTAATAGGAGAGAAATGTTCTAAAACTATGCAGATAATTCAAACATGTAATGCATATAAGTTAAAGTAATGGGTATTGAAAAATAGATAGTATCACTCAGGCAGCATATCAATTTACTCAAACACATGCAAAGTTCAGTTACACAGAGTCACTGAACTCAGAAATGTAGGGCTGCAATGTTGGGAAAGCAAATGCCACTCCAATCTTCAGGAAGGGCAAGAGGAACAACCTGTGGAACTACAGTTTGTTCAGCCTCACCTCAGTCTGATGCAAACCACTTCCAGGTACATGAGGGAAAAGGTGGTGAGCAGGAGCAGTCAGCATGGCTTAACGAAGGGGAAATCGTGCTTAACCAATGTGATAGCCTTCTGCAATGATGAGTGAGAAAAGAGCAGTGGATTTTCTTTACCTTTATGTTAGCAATGTCTTTGATATTGTTTCCCATAACATTCTCTTGGGCAAGATGACAAAGAATGAGATAGATAAATGGACAATGAAGTGGGCTGAAAACTGACAAAACAGCCAGGCCCAGAGACTTATGGTCAGTGGCACAAAATTGAGTTGGAGGTCAGTCACTAGTAATATACCTCAGGGGTTAATACTGGTTAACATACTCATTAATGATCTAGTCTACAAGGGAAATTTGCAGATAATACAAAAGTCAGACCAGTGGCTGGTACATCAGAGAGTTGTGTGGCCATTTAGAGAGACTTGAACAAGTTGGAGAATTGACAGAGAGGAACCTCTTGGAGATCATTAAAGCAAAATGGACCTGAAGAAGAAAAATCCCATGTATGGGTACACCCTCGGGGCTGGGAAGCAGCTTTGCAGGGAAGGATGTGGGATTATGGTGAACAAGCTAAAGGTGAGCACCAAAGGCAGCCAAGAATCTTCTGTGCACTATGAGGGATTGACAAGAGGCTGAGGGAACATGACCCTTCCTCTCTACTCAGCATTGGTGAGGTCACATCTGGAGCTATCTGTACAGTTCTGGGTCACCAGTAGAAGATGTCTATTGCAGGAAGTCCAACAAAGAGCCATGAAGACGAATAAGGGACTGTAGCATCTTTTGCATGGAGGCTGACAGACCCAAGTCTGTTCAGCTTGGAAAATGGAAGGCTTGAGGGGCATCTTATTGATGTGTGAAAATACTTTATGGAACAGAATAAAGAGGAAGCCAGACTCCTCTCAGTAGTGTCCAGTGAAAGTACACAAGGCAAAAGGCATGAACTAAAATACATGATATTTCAGCTGAGCACAAGAAAACATTTTTTTAACTGCAAAGGTGGCTGAACATATAGAAAAGATTGCCCTGCATCAAAGTTTAAGGTTGGGCTGGCCACTAAACTTCTACAGACCCTCTCTATGGTTGCCCCACCACCCTTCCAGGGGAGGGTAACAGGAAAACCAGGGAAAGATACTTTTAGGTTAATAAAAAGATAAATCTCAAATCAGATTAACAACAACAAAAAAGTACTAACAATAACAACAAAGATGTCAAATTATATACATATATATATATAAGTATGCAAATATGCTCAAAGATACAAGAGAATATGATAATGTTGAAACCACATCTTCCAGATAACAAGTTCCCAAGCAGGAAAAAGTCCCACATTGGACTCAGCAGCAGACAGAAGAGCCTGAGACCATAACCCCAAACGCAGTCCAATGAAAAAAACAAACACAAAAAACAGAAAAGGAGTTGTGCCACTTCCACGCAGGGCAAAGAAATACAACCTGTCCCATCCAACAGCGCTCCTCTGCAGTGTGAAAAACAGGAGATGAAAACACCAGCAGCGCAAGGAGAGATAATGAAGAACCAAAACCAAACCTCTTAGCATAACAGCATCAAATAGCCCAGGTCTCTTCTTAGGGGCCCTTATATACTGAGCACTGTGAGAAGGAATACCATGATTGGTCCATTTGGGTCACCTGACCCATCCTCTCCTCTGTACAGGCATAGCTGCCCCTCCTTCCCCACTGTGTTTGCCACCTGTTCCAGGAGTCTTAGAGAACTTCCATCCTGGTGCTCTCAAACCAGAATACCTTGTCAGGTCGTGGAATCTCCGTCTGTGGAGATATTCAATACACATTTGAACACTGGCATAGACAACCTGCTTTTACTGACTGTGGTTGAACATAATCTCAAGTCCCTTCCAACCTCATCAATTCTGTGGGTTTTTTAATGTATCCACCAGAACAAAGATATTCACACAACATACGTTTTTCTCATACATGGACATTTCAGGATGGATTAAACAAAGAAGATGCAGAAAAATGTACTTCAATTAATTCTTTTCACAAAACCATTGAGAATAACAGGCACAAGCAGTTGATCTTCTAAGAGTTATTCAAGGCTGAGATATCTCCAGTGTCTGTATCTACATAGCTCAGGAATATTGGTGTTAATTTTGCCTTTCACCTCAAACTATATGGCAGTTGATATAATGGATATTGGGGCTGGGGAACAAAAAAACCCAAAAACCCCAACAACAAGTAAAAAAGAGTATGGAAAAAAGTAGGAAATAAAGTTCAAGCTATTTTTTAAAAAATATTATTATTTCTGAAGTAGAAATGAGGCTAAAGCCAAAATTAATTACATTAGAAACAGTGTTTATAGGTCAACATTTTACATAAGGTACACCCACACAAACGTATACATCATAAAAACCAGAGTAAAGATCTGTATGGTTTGACTAAAGACAGTAAAGAGAAGAAAAAGGAATATGGGACACAACCAAAAGTTTTAAGGCTCATCCATGACAAAGATGGCAAGGAAAACATGATGAAGCAGCCAAAGACCAGTTCTTGAATTTCCTGTTTTATCATTTCTACCAGTGTCAGAATAGGGAAAGCTAAAAGAAGAAAGTTCTGACTGCGCAGCAACTTCAGCTTTTGTGGTGTAACATATTCATTTCTTGAGACCCAATTTGTTATTTTCTATATATTAATTAAGAGCAAATAAATGGTCATCTATACTCTTGTTACCATTCTTCTCAATGCATAAATACAGACTGTTTCATTTTACATAATTATGGATAATTATGCTTTTAAAAGTCCCTTAGATTTAACATGCCTTAAATTTAAAATTAATTAAATATAAGATCTAAAATATCCCTTTTGCTTTTGACAAAAAATTTTATTCCTCTCTCTGTGCTTTGCATTTCTCAATGTATTGCGTGTCTTAAATATTTAAGTTTTTTATAGTTGGATTTTTTTTTATGAGTCATAAAAATCTACATTTTAAGACCATGTTTCAACAAGATACTTCCTCACAGTCCTGCTTTTAAACGTGAGAAATTCTGTGACACTAGATTTTCAGGAAAATACATAAGATATTTCTCATTTAAAGCAATAGCACAATATGTGACAACTGAATTATCAGCTTTACAAATACAGGTTTTCACTACAAATGCTAAACAATGAAAAAGTGAAATCAAAAATATTCTTCAGGGTAATAACACTTTGTCTGAGTTTGAAGAAAATACTTCTGTCACCACACTGTCAGAAAAACACCACAAAACTAACAGGAAGTAATTTATTTAAATTATAAAGTACAATCACAAATTTTATGAAGATTAGTGAGGTGCAAAAGAGGTCTAAGTTCTGATATTTACATCTTAAAAACATATTAAAGTATTTCAATACCAAGACTTCTAATATCAAACCTTTCATTGGCATCACTCATAAAGCAATGTTTAATACGATAGTTTTGAAAATTTGATAGAATACAATTTATATTTACAATTAATCGAGTAGCACAGATTATCACAGAAAAAATCTTATTGTATCAAACTATTTGATTTAAAATTTCTTAAACATTTCTAATGGCAGCATCATGGTTACTCTTGAGTCAGGTACAGGCCAAGATGTTAAATTTTAATAAATTAGTATTTAGAGATTCTAAGTCTTACATAGAATCAGTTTCTGAAAATGAAGTTAGAAGTGAGAAAGACGATGGAAAGTAGAATTGGACAGGTTCAATTATTTTTCTTTTTCTTTTCAGTTCTCCCATCATTGTAGACAACCTTTGAGTGGTTGTAAATTGTCCAGGAATATCTGTGTCCTGTTACTCATCACTTATATTTCCCAGTAAGCTTACTAAAGTACACCTAACAAATGTAAAAGACAAAGTGTGATAGTTATGCTGTACAGCAGAAGATAGTTGTCATGGTTGAAGCCCAGGTGTCTACTAAGCACCAGGCCCTCGCTCACTCTGAGGACAATCGGAAGAAAAACGTAAAATCTCATGGCTTGAGATAAGAACAGTTTAGTAGGACAGCACAAGTAACAGTAACAATAAAGCAGATAAAAGAACGTATAAAGCAAGTGATACAAAACGCAGTTACTCACCACCCAGACCCTGATGGTCAGCCCATTTCCAAGCCTCAATCCCTCCTCTTCCCAGGCAGCTCCCCTAGCCATATACTGAGATGATGTTAATGTATGGAATATCATATTGGCTAGTTCAGGCCACCTGTCCTGTCTATACTCCCTCCCAGCCCCTTATGAAAATAAACTCTGTCCCAGCCAGACCCTGGACAGCAGCAGAAGTTATGAAGGCCATCATTCCCATGTTCCTCAGTAACAGAATTTGTTAAACCAGAACAAAAAAAAAAAAAAAATCTTTGGATGAGATTATTAACAGGGTAAATCACAAACAGTGATCCAGTCACTTTAACGTGAACCTTCAGAATAGCCGGTCACCACTAATACCGCATATTCAGTGATAATCAATTACAAATTAGTTATAAAATATTTCTCGTGAAGTGCTTGAACCTTAAAACACCTTGTCTCTTCTGGCCAAGATTGAGAGACCTTTTCAGTTCCAAATAGGTACAAATCTTCTAATTACCATTTCTAGATTTATCCCTGATTCATTCATATTGTTTTATTTGATCAAATATTCATACTTCCTCTCAGGTTTAAACAGTTCTTTTCTTTCCTTCACGTCTACCCCTGAATGCATCTTTCTGCATCAAATTCCCTCTCATTTTTTTCCTGAATTAGGCTAAATGAGCCAAGTTCTAAATCTCTCTTGCTCAGCTAAATATTGCTTTCCCCTAATCACCATAATATCTATTTTCTACACCTGATCCTTTATTATGTTCATCTTTCTCAAAATCAGGTGACCTAAATGGTATTCAGTATTCTGAATAAGGTCTTTATCAGTGCCTTGTAAAATTAAATTCTTATTAACCTGGCTTGGCTTAAAAAATGTTGCTTAATCTTTTCCAGAACTTCACAGTCCTTTTTTAGTACATAAGCCAGTAGGCGTTCAGTCACCTGGTATGTTTTCAGTTTAAAAATACATTTCTTTTTGTCATTAAATTTATGTTTTATGTAATTTCACTACATTTCTGTTATTTCAGTTGTCACTGGCAAAAAGGATACATTTCAATCTTTCTTAATATTGATAATATCTCCCTGTGTTGTCATTTACAAATTCCATTAACTTATATCTAATCCTTTTCTGGGCTGTGCTGGTCCCAGAAGAGATTCCTCGACTTCTGAAGGATTTTTCTCCATTCCAGTATTTATCCTCTCAATATGACTGATTATTGTCTTCCTATAGTCAAGTTCTTAACCACCTTTTAAGTCCTGCATTAATCTTCATCACCTCCACATCCATATTAATTTCTAACGGGATAAAATGTCCACAACTGCACTTTAGTCTAAATAGACTAAGCATTTTGCATTGACGTTTTTGAAATAAAATGAAAAAGAAAAATCTAACAGTCTTCAGTAAAACCTGTGGAAAACCTGCCCATTTTCCATGGTTTCAATAATCTTCCTTCTTGTTGAAACTAGCAATTATAAACCTTAAACTGAGTTTAGTTACCTTAATGAGCAGGAATATTGAATCCGGTATTCACTTCATTAAAAGATAATACTGTTAATGCATTCGGGTTTTACATTTTTTCATTTCTCTATGCAATATATCCAAACGAGCATAGTCATTCCGGGTTTATGATATAGGTATACTGGATCATACTCTGAATATATTTGTGAGCATCTTTTTTTCTCAGCATGAATAAAAAGTCCATGAAAGCTTGTGTGAAGATTCTTTCCAATTTTCTCGTAGAAGTATCTTCTTTTTTCTGTTCAACTATTTTTTTAGCAACAACTTCTTGACTATAATAGGCCTCCCTCAGTTGCTCTGGCTTTCACATGATCTGCCTTAAGATCTGTTGTTGTCACTAAGTGATCCCGATTTTTCTCTTGTCCCAAGCAATCTATTTTATTTGAACTCTGGACAGAAGTACAGAGAAAAATTAATTATTTATTTTATTATTTTTTCAGTTATCTGTTTACTAACCACTTCAATTTGTAGATTTTAATACTCCGCTGAGAGATTTTAGATCTGTTAAAATTGATACCAATAGGTTCAGAAGAGGAATAACTCATGCAGGATCCTGCATAGTTTCCTCAATAATATTTGCATTGCTGTCACACAAGGAAAAAAAATATAACATTTAGAAAGAGACCATAAGCCATCCTTCCCCGACTAGTGGCACATACTTATTCTGCCAAGTTCTCCATGGATGATCCTTGTTTTCATAGTTTATAAAATTATTTGTTCTGAGAAATTGTTCCCATACTGCCCTATCTCATGTTTGAAAAACTAGATGAGTCTTCAAAATACTGCCATAAAATAGCCTGGGTTGGTGTGATAAACTTTAGAGAACATTCAGAAAGCAGTAATTTGATAAAGAATTGACTTTAAGTACAATATTATTCAAACTTTTCCATAAGGTATAAATTGCCCTTTACCATACTACTCTTCCAAAGAGAACATAAATTAAAATTGTTCTTCAAAAGCAAGTAGCTGCCATTTGGTACATTTTGAGTCATAACTAGATGAGATTGAGAAGAAATTACTCTATCATGCAGATACTTAAAGAAGATCAAATGGTAAACAGCTGTGTTAGTAGATGATTTTTGATTTAAAAATCCCAAAGTTTGGTGTTTTTCAGAAACAGTATGCCCCAAATTGCATTGATAATTGTCAGGGTCAACATCCTCTCAATTGCAGCCTTACACACAGTCCTGAAGCATCCTGTAATCGTTACTTTTCACAAACTTGTTTCTCTCACCTTGTGGTATATTGAGCTTTTGCTTGAAGCTAACAATTGTTCCTTGTCACAAACGTATTTGTAGGGTTACTGCTTTGCTCAAAGAATTATCAACGTAGAATATAGAAATAGTGTCTTTCTGATTTACTCATAGGTTAATTGCCTGCATAGTCTGGACATAAAAACTGTTACTCTGAAAAGATGCCAGAGAAATTGTGTTTTGAAGACATCTCAGTCCACTTTCTCATGTGCAATTACCTACCACATTGCATCCACTCTCACAGAGCAAGATATTTTTCAGAAGAAACAGGGAATAAGAAAAAAAGGAGTCAGTCAGTAATCCTCAAACTAATAGTCAAATAATAGACTATTCAATATGCCAACTCTTAATATACTCCTAGATTGCCATGGGGAATTAACAAGAAGTTCTTTCTGTAAAACACTTTGTGCAGAATTATGTTATTGTGCTATTCACCGAGCGAGTGAAAGTAACTGCAATGCATCAGATGACTTGTAGGAAGTGGTTGGACACTTGCTCTGTTAAGTGCTTATGAGTGTAAAATGGGACAGCTGCAGGAAGACTAACTACAAAAGGTACCCTGTCTTAAACTGGACACTGCACAGACATGTCTATGCTTCAGTAAGATCAGAACAAACTGAGGCATGATATGCCACATTCAGAAGTGTGCCCTAAAACCATCAGAGAGATTTCTTCCAAAGTTTCACATATGCCATCGAATGTCCTACCTACAATGTCATAAGGCATACTAAGACAGGTCTCATTTCTTGACACTTTTGTGAATGACAAATAAACTCCCCATGACTCTTCCTCTAGAGTCATGCAATTCATTCTGGAAAATAAATTTTAAAATGATTTTTACAAAAATTTAAAAATCCCCAAACATTTCCACAGCATTTTCCATTATTATTATTATTATCATTATTGTTATTATTGTTGTTGTTGTTGTTATCATTATATGTTTTTATACTTCTGAATTATTTTTTTTCATGATGAGTAGCTCATTTTCTGGAATAATATTTCTTCGTATTTTACAAAGAATATTCACTTTTTAGGTCTAACTCGGTTGCCTTTTGAGACACTTTAGGGCATCCAAAGCATCAGTATGGTACTTCAGAAAACATCAATGACTGAGATCCAGTCCTTCCTGGTCAGGTAGGTGCAGAGAGGAAAGGCAAGAAAGCCTAGGAATGCTCAAACATGTCTGCATCGACAAAACAGAATTTAAGTTTCAGTGCTCTAGACCTTGTTAATTTGTGTCAACTTTTAGATACATATGCCACTTCTTGGAGAAGAAAATAAACTGGGCGCAGATCTGTTTGAGACATAAACCTGGCACAGTTCAGAGTGACCTAAAAGCGATTGCAAATATTGTACTACTTTAGGTAAAGTGTGGATGGCTTCTTTGCCTAAGGGTTCTGAAAGCCTGTCGAAAGCTAGTGACATCCCAGCAATGACCTTTCTGCCTTACAGAGACCATGGAACATAGATAAAGCTTGCTCTGCAAGGAAAAGAGGTACACAAGGGGTACTGTAAAAACTTCTAAGTTAGAATATCTGTCAGCTTTCCGATTCATTGAATTACTGGCATGACACTAATGAGCCCAAATAAGCATGATTCATTAAAAAATAGTTCCCATCCGGGAACCGTCAGGTCATTAGACATTAAAACCTGGCAAGGTTTGACTTTGGAAACTAGACTGTTACAGAAAAATTCAAACCGGTCCAGAGGGCTTACCCTTTTCTTCTCTTGAGCTTTCATTTTTTCTTCTCAGCCAGAAGGGTTTAATTTTTTTCTCCTTTCCTCCCTAAAAATAGTTTCTACGGGACAGTGTAGGATCTATGAATCACATATGTTTGCATCTTCCCTCCCCACGTACTCTTCCTCAGTGCTTTGGAAGATGCACAAAAAAAAGCTTTCTATGATATATGGAGAGATCTAAATGGCAGATCTACATGTTTCACAAAGCAAAATGAAAAGCCAGAGAGGCAGCTGCTGGGTTAGTATTACCGGTGATTGCTCATGCAGTGGCTTCACTTAGAAATCAGCTGGTTTTTAACTGCAACCCATGCTACAAGACTGTAAGAAACTGTCCTTTCTGCTTAACATTAAATGTTTATAGATCTTGCTTTTTTCTCTACCTTGGAGATTGACTCATGCAAGTTGTTGAAGACTCTGCTTTTTCTCTCAGTTCCTACATTTAACTTTGCTCCCAATGCAGGATGTTCTGCCACAGTTTCATCACTACAAAACATTGGGCTGGTAGTTGGTTTCTCACTTCTCTCATATACTTTATTCAGTGTTTTCCAAGTGGCATGTGGCTGTGCTATCTAGAAACTCATCACACAGTAATTCTGAGGGAACAAACCCAAACTTTCAACAGGAAATATAAGCACACTCAGGATTAGCTGCAGCTGTGAAGATTTAACTGCCTTTGTTCCTTTTATTTACTGTTTTAAATGAAAAAAACAGGATTCACAGAAGTACTGTGTTCCTAGCTGTTCAAGATAAGTTATACTGTCTTTCTAATGTCATCCTCCAAAACTGTTATTAAGGCCCAGGTTAGAACATTATTTCTGCACAGCATTATTAATGTGACTAACTACATCTGATGTTACAAAAATCTGAATGACAGAACTCCAAATAGTGTCCCACAATAAAAGATAATTGCAATCCACTGTCAATCCATGCAAAGCTCAAGATACTCGCAAGCTATTTCTTATTCACAGCTATTGTCAACTACAAACATGCATTCATTCTTAGACTATTTTCATTCCTCTGCTGTTTTCCATTACAGCTAATGATTTGTCATAATTGATAAATGTGTGTTGCTAATAGCTACTTAAACAATCTGTACTTATTCTTGAACTAAGGTAAAAAGCTCTTTGACAGTGCTATCACTCAGCTCAAAATAAAGTATAGCTCGCATGAAATGTATTCAAACACTTTGATTTGTCCTCTGTCCTCCATAGTTCTACTATGGAAAATACTAACAGTGATGAAAAAAACCAAACAGTTTCCAAAGTGATATTTTAATAGAGAAAAAAAAAATTATTTAAGAGTGAATAAGTTTCTTGAAATTCTCCAGACTAAATTTCCTCCCTTCTTTCTTCTTCCGTGTTCCTTCTTTCCTTCTCTCTCTCTCCATTTCTTTGCCATATTTGTTTATTTGCCATATTTATTGCTGTCAGTTGATAAGAGTTGTCCATCTCCCTTTCAAACAAATCTAAATAGCTTGTATAATTTTAATGGGATTTCTGTAAAATAGCCCTCTGGGAAATAAGTTTTATGCCCTAGAAATGCTCACTGAAAAATTATTCTCTTCTGAAACTATTTCTGAAGCAACAATCTTTTACTTGAGTACTGTGCTATATACATGATACACTAAAGTCCTGATCACTCTTTTAACCAAATAAATGAATTCTTGTATATACAAATTAAATATGCTCACTCTCTTGGGGTTTTTTAGGTAGGAGTAGTAGGGTATCAGTACTAGAGTTTCAGCTGTGTTAGAAACCTGTAAAAAAAATCTACAGGTGGCATTTTCTTCCTTATGATTTAAACCTCTGAAAATTAGGTCCCCAAATTAGTTGAATTGTTCACCCTTATTTTATATTCAACAGACACTGATAAGCCTCTCTGCAGGATGACTCATTCCATCTATCCTCACAATCTGTCACTGGATATCATAAAACATCTCTAAAAGTGTCTATGTTTTTTCATGGATTATAGAGGGGCCTTAGACTAAGTGTGTGACTATTCAAGTTCCAAAATTTTGTGAGATTAATCTTCCTTTCTGCTCTTTTCTTTTAAATTCTCCCTGCATTGTCAACTGCATGTGCAATGATAATGACAAAAAGGAAAACCCCTGATCGCTAATTGAGTGTATCATCACAGGCTCCTCCCAGTCTCTGCACAACCGTGTGTTGCCAAGCAAATGCCATCAGCACTCCACGTACTAACTCAATCTGCCTAAGAAAACTGGTACTTCTATATATGGAAAATTTGAGAGGGGATGGCAGGAAGGACCATGGTTCAGGTAATTCTTTGTCAATATGCTGAATAAACACAAAGACGTATTTCACCACTTTTTGCCCATTTTTCCACTGGTGTAAAATCTTGTCATGCAATAGAGTGTCTTAAAAATGTGACAGCGTTAATATGCAGTGATTGGCCTACTACATGAATAATTGTGAAATGTTTTTGGGTGATTACAATGCTGCCATTTTTCACTCCAGATTTGACTGCCTTCCTGTAATAAGAAATCCTTCTATGTAGAACGTTTGGTGCCACCCATAAATGCAACCGGAAATATATTAACTCAGCACAACCACTGAGATTGACATTGGTTTTCTCCCAGAATACAAATTTCAGCTCTAACTGCATTACAGCTTTATTAATTTCACAGTGTTTCCAGCATGGTTTTACTAGCATACTTTTGCAAGTCATTAATTGTTCATTCTGCCACTCTAACTTTAATGACATTGTAATTTATTCCCAGACTGCTGGAGAAATGAACTGTAAACTGCAGTTTTCATTTAATGGCCTGAAAAAAAGTCATAAACACACAAATAAACACTTACTAATAAATTGATTATTCACAATAGTTTCAAAACACTGGAAAAATCTCTGGAGACACAAACAAAAGAGAAAGATAAAAGTGGAAGTGTGAACTCCAAAATTACATCAAGGGCAAAACAAACCATGGGGAAACTTATCAAAGATTTCCATAAAATTATTTTTATCTTCCTTTAAAACTACATTGTCAGTGGAGATTTTTATTTATTTTAACTATTTCTTCACAGTACTTCCTGAGCTTATAGATTTAAAAAAGAAAAAAAAAGAGGGAGTTCAAAATATTTCATGGGTGCTTCCAGATTTTTTTCCTTTCTTATGATCTCTGAAATATTAAATAATAATAATCATAATATTTTCTGTGAGTGTGGAAGATGTCATTAGATAGCAACATTAGAAGTGGCAACTCTACCACTTCCCTTGGCAGCCTGTTCCAATGCTTGACAACCCTTTCAGTGAAGAAATTTTGCCTAATGTCCAATCTAAACCTCCTCTGGTGCCACCTGAGGTCATTTTTCTTGTCCTATCACTTGTCACTTGGGAGAAGAGATCGACTCCCACCTCACTGCAACCTCCTATCAGGTCTTTATAGAGAGCAACAAGGTCTCCCCTCAGACTCCTTTCCGCCACGCTAAACACCACCAGTTCCCTCAGCCACTCCTCCCGTTCTCCAGACCCTTCCCAGCCTCACTACTCTTGTCTGGACATGCTCCAGCACCTTGATGTCTTTCTTGTCACAAGGGGACTAAAACTGAACACAGCATTCAAGGTGTGGCCTCACCAGTGCCGAGTACTGGCAAACACTGCCCTGGTCCTGCTGGACACACCATTCCTGATCCAGGCCAAGATGCCGTTGGCCTTCCTGGACACCTGGGCACAGTGCTGGCTCTTGTTCAGCTGGCTGTTGACCAACACCCTTGTTCTTGCAACAGAATATTTCAAAGCAGGCTTAATAGCATGTTTCCAGCCAAAGTCTTCTTAACGACAATTTTGACACCATTGTAACTCTTCACAGGAGGCTTAGTTGTCACTATCTTGAGATAAAAAGTGGAAAGGAGTTCGAAATGCTGTGTATCAAATCTATCAGCTTAAATGACACATTTCTATTTTCACCTTTATTCCCAGTTTAGTGCCTGAGATTCTTTTTCACAAATGTCCTTCCAAAGCCCTCCTGTTGTAAAATTTTCTCTTGATCCAATACGTATGATAACATATTGTATCTTTACTTCTATTTCCTGCATTCCATTTCTGAATATGTCTGAATTGGTCCAAAACACTTGATCTTGCCTTTGAATAAACTTCAGGGTTCCCATTATCCTTTTGTGATCCTCCACAGAGCCTTAATTTTTGCCTACATTAAAGAACCTATTCAGAATTTGAGTTGCTTGAGTCACATGAGAGACTTCTCCTTCATACATGTCTACATTCCTCTGTGTTAACTATTCAGTAAAACTCTTCAAGGTTTTTTTGTTAAGGTTTTTTTGTTTGTTTGTTTTCTTAGATGTTTGTTTTGGTTTGGGTTTTGTGGATTTATTTTGCTGGGGCCAGTGCAGGGAGTTGATCATTCCCTCCAATGGAATGCTTTCACTCATCTTTCTAAACACCTGAATTCTTTCCTGTCAGGTTCCATCTCATAATCCCTTTACTATTTTCCTTAGATTTACATTTTTCATGCTTGTTTTCCATGTCTTTGTTTTTCCTTATTGTGACACAGATTCATCTATACATTTCCCTATTAATTAATTCTAGTATCACCGATATTATCAACATCACTGTTATTTTCACTTTTTCATTTTAGCCATTGATCCTTTTCTTTCTTTCTCATCTTTTGATGGTCTAGAGATTCCCATGACTCACTTTACAAGGCACCTGCTTCATGCTGGAAAGCCTTTTAAAAGAGTTTGCAAGAAGAATGCATTATAAGTAAAATACAATATTATTTGTATACTTTTTCCTTGTTTTGTACACGCACTAGCTGCTGTTCTTGTGAACAGAGCTATTAGGAAGTTAGAAGTGTCACAAGACAAAAAAAAAAGGAAGACATTTGAATTGAAAGATATTTTTAAATCATCCTAAAAGAACAAAAATTAGATAAAAATCCCAAGCTAAAATAGATTACTAACTGCTATAAATATGTTATTAATAACATTGATTATAAAGACATCCAAGCCCTTGGCTAAGTCTTTAGAATTTAGAGGAAGAAAGAATTACTAAAAGGAATTCTTTATTTGATAGATTGTCTAATAATATGTCTAATAAAAGAGTTTTTAAAGGGGCTATTTTGTTACATCTTATCATTAATTCAGTTGCAGCTGGCCCCCTCTCTTGTGCCATCCAAGCTATATTGTTTTTCCTACAAATTCTATGTTTATAGGGATGACTTTATTTTTGTTTTCAGGAACATTTTCTCATTTGTGAGGAGAAAATAGGACACATCTAAGAATTTTCTCATGATTCACAGAACATAATTATTTCCTTTTTTTATAGTTACTACTTGTTCTTCCAGAAAGTAAGCCATTACCAGACATTTCGGAATTAAAAGATCATTTATTTCTGAAGTCCTTGCCAAGATGCCTTTCAATTGTCAAGTTTTGTCTTCATAAAAGGTATTCAGGTTTTCTGAAAAATTAAGATCTCACAGCGTTCATTGAAGTGCTTTTGAGAAGGACAATATCCTGAAGATATAAATCCAATTATTTAGTTTCCATGAAATTAGCATAGTTAAAGTTGTTTTGATTCCCAAAGAGAGCTTTTCTACATTTCTGAAAAAGGAAGGGAAACATGATACAGTAAAACTTACAATGAAGTAAGAGGAAAGCAAGTGTCAGACATTTGCATTCTGGGAAATCTTCTAGCCCTAGCCATGGCTGAAATCAGCAATAGTCTCAAATCTTACTAAGGATCAGATTCAAATTCCAGGCCCTAAATTTTCAAAACTTCTTTATCCAGATAGACACATACGGGCTTTTTTTTTTCATTTTCTTTTTATTAGATAGAATTGCTGATTGCTCCAAATTTGAAATTAATGGCTTTTTCATATGTCCCTTTTTATTTTCTTGAAACAAATTTATCAGTGCACTGGATAACAAGTACATTGTTCCACTGAAAAATTTTCTAGAAATTAAGGACAGACCAATTTTAATAGATAAAACAAACTGTTCTGATCTAAATAAACACTCACTAAGCTTTTCAAAATTCAAACAAATTTCCATACTAAGCTAGTAGTTTTCACATAGCCTTTTTTCTTGAAGTGTATCTGGAAGGCCAGATATTTGAGTCCCAATGAAAGGCATATGATCAAGAAGATTTTGGAAGGAAAAATTGCTAAATAGACAATACCAAGCTAAACTGATCTCTGACCTGTTTTTAACAAACACCAAAAACACATCTTTTGAACTACAGAAGGGAACATAATATAGAAAACTAGTAACTTTCTGGATTTTAGCCATATGAAGGAGAATACATGAAAGTTTTTACAGAAATGCACTACAAAATTCAGTAAATCAGCTGAAAGGCAAAAACTTAACATATTTTGAACAAAAATAATTAAATGTAAGAGCTGAAAACACTTATGTTAAGTTTTTGCCTTATATAGATTCGATATAGAGAACGAAATTAATTTAAAACAACTTCACATACCTGCAATACAAATTTAAACTCCTAATCTGGTCTGTCTTGTTTCCTTTTTAAATTTAATACGGTGAAATAGGATTCATTTGATCAACCCTATCTAAGATACCTTTTTTTAAGACAAAGTACATTATGTCTAGAAGCAATAATAGTTCATATGGTAACCAATTATGATTATAGTATGAGATAATACACCTGACCATTGTCCAAATAGCTTTGGGAATAGGTCATTTCCATAGTAATCTGTGTGAGAATATCTGCACTCTTCACAATAAATCCTATGAAGTCTTGCATAGGCACATATGGTAAGTAAATCAGTTTAAAATTAGACAATATTAATGTCCAAAACTGAGGAGAATAGTATCAGTCACCGACAATCTTTATGGAAAAAGTATGCAGACCTTCTGCATGTACAAAAAATTTTTTTTTGTTAAAGGTCTTTAACAAAAATTTCCAATTTGGATCTGAATTCCATCAAAAGGAGGGGGATTTGCATGATCAGATTTTGATTTAACTTTAACCCTATATTTCTTATAGGATGTTAGAGACTATACATACACTGAAATGGGTAATTTTTGTTACTTTTTTCTGGGCTGTAAAAGAGAAAAGAAAGCAAGAAAGACATGTACTTATGTTTAGTCTCTGAACCACTCCTGAAGAACAGTTTTAGATTAAAGTAATTTCATGTTTGTTTTTTTCTGGAAGTTAAACTTGTGGCAGAACAGACAAGGGTTCTGTTTTATGCTAAAAACCACTGACATTTTAATTATTATGAGTACATATTGACCACTGTGATTCATTGCAAGGTTTTTCTCTGTGTGCTAAAGCTCAGATCTTTCTTTCCTACCAGCTTATTAAGTCATTAGTCAGTTCTTCAGACACTGCTTCTGAGTTTAGTGCATGTCGGAAAAAGGCACTAAACAATTTAAAAGACCATGACAGATACAGCAGTGTAAATCAGCCACCTGCACATCACAGAATCACAGAATCA
>NW_009711066.1:0-17943 GCF_000703405.1 Apaloderma vittatum | reverse complement strand
GCCGGCCCAGCCCTAACCCACGACAAGGAGAAACAAAGTCACAGAGTATCATAATCCACTCTATTTTCAGAAACATAATATCAAATGCATAAGAAGTTTAAGCAGCAAGGACTGGAAGCTAGGGGAGTGCTCTGAGTGATAACTCAGCATTACAATACCATGAAATGTGAATTGTAGAAACAGTCACATAGATACACACACATGGAAAACACTGTTCACAGAAAATGCTGTATGTGAGCAGTTGCTGTGAAGAGCCTGATTTTTATTTTTGCCATTAAACCATACACAGCATGGAAGATGGAGAAAAAAGGAACAGATGTTTCACTATCTTTCTTCATCAGTAACCTGAAGATCTACTTGCCTTTGCATTTAAGTTCATTACATTCCCAGATATTCTGTATATTGACGGGATCTTGTGCATCTTTTGATGAAGGTCGCCTTACTGGAGCCTGCAGACGAAGCCTGGCCATCTCAAATATGTCCTTTGGATTCTTCTCTCTCCTCCCACTTGAAAAGTGTGTAAAACAAGCAGAATATAATTTAACACTGTAATATTAATGAGTTGGATGGAAATATAAATAGCAATAAGGCTCATCTTTTATTGTTCAATAAAGCTATCAAAATAGGAAAATAGCTTTGAAAGTAATGTCACTGCTTATTGTGTTATAAGAAGCACTAACTTACTTAAAATTAAAAAAAAAACAACAAAAAAAGCATTATACTTTGTGGACTGGAACTAAGACTGATGATCTGATGAGTCTTTTCCAACTAATATATTTTAGAAGCAAAACAAATTTTTAAACTGAAAAGGGTATGATTTTCAATAAGAAAGAATTCACTACCACAGCACTATGCCACTCATCAGCAGTAGTACTGCAGTTTACAGGCACAAATTATGCCCTAGGAGAAATGGTAATGAGATAAAATTCTGCCTTAGATATCTGCTTTGGACCACTATCCAGTACAGACTATTGCAGCTTCTGATCTTACCAGTATAGTCATTCTTACACTAAACTTTAAGATTTGTAGGAAAAAACAAAACACATTAGAAAAAAATGAAGAAAATTTTACATACAAGTTCTATCTTTATATTTTCATTTCGCTCATGTACATTAGCCAACTGCTACAAGCTAGTAATACACAGTAGCTAAATCTAAATTCTAAAACTGAAGATGAAATTCTTACCGTGGAATTGGTACATCATTTTCACTGGCCACATTTAGCAACTGTTCCTGCAGTCGCCTCTCTTCGCTGCGAAGCTGCTTCCTCATCTCTGACAATTCATTTATCACATTCTTTCTTTGCTCTGCAATTTAACACAAATAATTTAAAAATAAAGTGTCAGAGATACTTCTATGACTACCTCATAAATCTAAGGTTAAAAAAATAAGAATGTAATGAGCTGTTAATTAAAACAAGGATTATACAAACACAGGGACCACAGCATTTCATACACTAGAAATTAGGTCAGAGCTTGTATTTCGAGATAGCACAAGGAGCAGATCCCCTGAACAGCAGGAAGCATCCACACATCGATGGAAATATTTCACTGTATTTAAAAAAGGAAGCTATGAAATGCCAGCAAGTGGGCACTGCCAGTGAATAGCCTTATTTTCAAATTAGCAAATTTACACAGTCCTCAGAGCCCCAGAGGCATCAGCAAGCACACCACCTCATTTCTGTTTCCTTACCAAAGTGGGATACCTGTTCACTCAGTGCAGACTCTCTGAAGTGTTCAAGAATTCTAACTTCAACACGTATTTTTAGTATGTGCTTATGTTGACTTCTTAGGCCTACTCTGAGTCTAAGGTGTTTTTTTCTGCTCAGGACAGCATTCCTCCATGCATTAAAACACTTTCTTAAATCCTGTATTTTCCAAATAACACACTCAATTTGACCTTTTACTGACCAGAACCTAGCAGGCAAGCAAGATTTGCTAGCTTAAATCCTCAAACACAAGATTTAATTCATATGTTTTTATTACACTCATGACAGATGGCCTGGGTCAATCAATTTTCCAGAGCTGCATTAAGAACTGCTCTGCCTTCCGTTTAGTGGAAGATCCACAACTTCCCTGACAGAGCTGGGTGCTGACAGCTGGGGGTGAGCATCTGTGGGACATCATTTACTGTTACATTCCACATGTTGTTTCTTTTATACTTGCAAAAAAGAATCAGAAAAAGAAAAAAGTACTTTCTACCCACATATTGCCAAGATCACTGACATATAAAGAGCAAAGGAGATCCTCCCAGCATGTCTGAATTTTAAAACCACCACTGAAAGCTAAGAGGAATGAGCAGAGGATTAGGCAGATTAACAAAGGAAAGTAGAATTTAAGAGTTCAGACTGCAACGCTCTACACATTGGTCTAATCCATTACTCAGCCAATCCAAAACTCTCCCATTTTGCCACGTGCTGACTGCCACTGTCCTGACAAACATTCAGCACTTCCCATGCAGACTATCGCATTATCAGAGCTTCAGAAAAAAAACTTTCATGACGAAGAGTCATCATAAATGCATTTTTGTTTTGTATTAATACCTCACACATAGCATACTAATACACTGATAATACTAAGACAGAGAGAACACACACAGAAATGCAAACTTTATATGACTCTTCCTTCCCAGGGAAGAAAGAGAACGACTTTGCTGTAACAGAAAGTGATCTTGCAGCAAAGACAACACTTACCAAATGCACGCAACTGATTTCTTCTCGCAGGGACAGGTGGAGAAGGAACCCTTGGTTGTGGAGGATCCTAGTGATTGTAACGAATACAAAATGGTAATATGTCAAAGGAAGAAAACAGGGCAGACGTAAGTACCTTCTATCTCCTTGTCCAATATGCGTTAACTACCACTACTACTGAAAGACAGGATAGTAACTTTACCGGTTGTTAATGCCTAAGGTTTCTCTAAATGCATAATCCAAATTACTATGATAATACCTATAATGCCCGATTCAGAGATCTAGACAAAGCTACACAAAGTACTGTAAAGACAGAGAAACAAACTGACCTTCCTCCAGAGCCTTCTTAACATTTAGGGAAAGCCACAGCTTTAAGTAATGTTTAAAGTATTACTTAAAACATTTTCTGAAACTGCACTATAAAGAATTTTGCCAAATTCTCATTTTTCTTGGCAAATTCATTTTTTAAATGTTTAGGCCAGTTCATACAGATAGTTGGTTAAAAAAAAAATCCAGAAAGTAGTGTAGTCTGAGATTTAAATACTATAGATAATTATTTACTTCATTCTTCACGTGAGAAATTTACTTTCAAAAAAATTGTCCAAGGGAAAATTTAATCAAGCAAAATAAATGAGTGGTCTTGGAACCAGCACTGTAACTCATTTGTGATGCAACAAAACAAAGAGTATTAGGAGTTACAATCTTCTTGTACCTTCACATAAAGATAAAACAATAATGTCTGCAGCAAGGAATCAACATCAAAATTCCTGCCTGGGCTATGTTCTTCTCTGAGTGAACACAGTGAGTTGCTACATTAGACATAAACTAACACACCACTTAAAAATTTGTTCAGTGCTTTGAATAAAATTGAGCATTACATTTCAGAGCTACAAGACTGGTTAAGACAAAGACTCGTCTCCAGTTACTTGTCGTATTCTAGCAACAACCTGCTAGGATTTCATACACTGCACTGTCTTAAATGAAACTGGAAATGCTGAATAAAAAAATCATACTTGCGCATAGTAAGATATATTGCTCTCAGCAGAGGGAATCCTTTCTTCTTTTCTTATTGATTTATTCTGGAGAGCAGGAATGATGGGAGAAGGCTGCCTTGAAAACTGCAAGGAAGAAAGCAGGACTGAAACTACATTCCTACAGATTCTGAATAAAGTATTATTTTGGACAGGAAGAGTTTAGTATTTTTCATTTGACAGAAGAATGCTTTTGTTTATGTTAATTGATTTTTTAAAAAAATTTTTGCAACTCTTAACCATATAAAATTTTTGCCAAAAAGATTTAATGTGATTTTATTTTCTACCTCTAGTAATTATGATACCTTTTCTTCTACGATGTAGTTTTTAAAATTTAAAGCTAAGTTACATAACTTTTTTTCCTCTAGACACTTCCACTGTATATGTCCATATCAGAGAAGTGACATGTAAAAATTTCTAGAAGAGAAATAATTCTGTAATTTACTTAGATTTTATCCATCTAAATTCTATGTGATGGACTTACCACCCAGGTCAGGTCAGAGGACAATAATTAAATTACAAAGAACATGATTGTTCAAGATGAACAGTCCTCCAGTCCTCTAAGTTGTATAACTTCATTTGTATTTGGACCTCAGCAAAAGCAGTCCACAGTACTTCACAACAGATATAAAAAATAACTATAGAGTGCAGCTTGTTCTTACTTATCTTGGTTTTACTGTTTTTTAATTCAAATTTGATCAGCCTGCTAATTTTCAAGTTATTCAATCAGCTGTTCTCTGTATGTGAACTGCATATACTGTAGCTTGATAAACTAAGAAAGGGAACAACACTGAAGGTAGAGGCCTAAGAAAACATGAAATTTCCTTTAAAATCAGTTACTTTTAAAAGGTAGCAAGAAGCATTTTTATCTTAGAAAGTCACTGAATACCATCTTCTTTTCCTCTTCCAGCTTTTCTTTCTCAAAATATTGTCTAAGTTGTTCATCTTGCTTTTCTTCTTTTCCTTTTCTTCTTTTTTCTGCCTCTTTTTGCCTCTCTTCATTCAATCGAATTATTTCTTTATTTTTCAATCTTTGCTGTAACATAAACATCATTAGTACATAAAACCCCTCAACATTATTAACGTTTTGCTTTGTTTTTCTTTGGGAAATTAAAATTACAGATCAAAGTGATTAGTATGAAACGAAAAGCATATTTCATTAGGTTGACTTCAAACACTCAAATTAAAAACTATTTCATGCCAATATTAAACATCTGCAGCCGTGGCTCTGCTAAAATCATTTAACAGAACTCCTAATAACTTCAATAAACACCAGCCTGTGTCCCCAGATCTGCTGCCAGTGAAGGCCAAACTGTAGGAATCACTTCCAAAAACTCAGATCCAAACAAAACATACCACACACAGGCATCGTCCTGTCACAAGCCCACAGAGAAAATTATGAGAATAAAACTGAGACTGAATGATATCTGTGATACGCCAGTTAGCTCCGTAACTCTATAGTGGACCACATCGATTACCCAGAAGACAAGACTCACCCAACTAACTTGCTCATACTAGAGAACAGAATCTAGAATATAACTGAAGCGTTCTGTTTTAGAAATCTTAAAGCCCTACATCCTGAACTGGTCTTTCATAATCCCACAGGGTATGGAAAGATTTTTCCATCTCTGACAGCCCTGTGTCCTTTTCCTGCAACTATTTATGAGATCTGAATTACACAAATTCATTTAGTTTTCCAAGCCTGATAAATACAGCTCTTGGTTTTGAATTAAACCACAAGTTTACCTCCATGAAAAGTATTCATTAGATTTGTTTGGCATGGCTTCAAAACAAGTAGTATTCTTATCTCAAAGATACATCCTGAACAACTCCAACAAAAGCCTTTATGAAATCTTCCTGTATGGCTACATTCAGAAAACAAATAACTCCATGAGAGCCAGATTTAGGATGCTAACAAAAAATTTGGTTCTGTTTTTAAATTCACCAGTTTGACAAAGCTTGTTATTGGCCTCACAAATAATTTCTTCTAAAAACGAGAGCACCACTTGAGACAATACAATTTTTCTTTAAAGAATTAACAGTACTTCAAGTGGTAGCATACCATAAGGAGTGAGAAGAATGTGCTAGTTAGCACAATTTTCCAACTCTCCTCTGGCTAATGTAGACTCTTTTAAAAATAAAAGCCAATTCTCAGTTTACTTTCTTAATCTAGAGGACAAATGTTACAAAGGGTTAGTTTAGGATGGAAAAAAGTCAAGATATCAAAATACTACACCTCCTCCTCTTTCTTTCTTTTCTCTTCTTGCTCATGTTCATATGCTTTTTGAATTCGCATCCTCTGTTCGGCTAATCGTTTTTCTTCCTTTTCTTCTTCCAGTCTAAGTTTTTCTCGCTCTGCTTCCTTCCTACGTCTCTTCTCTTCTATCTACAAAATAAAGCAAAGAAATATTTAACTGTCAATATGCAGAATCTGATGAATCACAGAATCATAGAATGGCCTAGGCTGGAAGGGACCTTAGAGATCATCTAGTCCAACCTCCCTGTCATGGGCAGGCACGTCACCTCTTGATTAGACCAGGCAACATATGGGGACTGAGCGGGAATTGAACCCGCGACCTCGGTGTCGGTCATTGTTATCAGCATCGTGCTCAAACATAGCATTTACTACCAAGATCTTCTATGGAGTTTTGCAGTACCTACTTGTGCAATTCAAGATTGTATGGAGCAACTGAAAGAATTCCAGGGCCAGTCTTACATTTCAGCTTCAGAATTCCTTTAATATGAGATAGTATTTTACTATTACAGCATTTCAGTACTCAGGAACACTTAAGAAAGATGGAGGCAATCTTTTTAGCAAGGCCTGTTGCAACAGGACAAGGGAAATAGTTTTAAAGTAAAAGAGGGTAGATTCACACTGGATATAAAGGAGTTTTTTTACAAGGCAACACTGGAATAGGTTGCCCAGAGAGATGGTGGAGGCCTCATCCCTGGAGACATTCAAGCTCAGGCTTGATGGGGCTCTGAGCAACCTGATCTAGTTAAAGATGTCCCTGCTCCCTGCAGGGGGGTTGGACTAGATGGCCTTTAGAGGTCCCTTCCAACCCAACACATTCTATGATTCTATGATTTGCACATGTGCTTGCTAAGTGCCCACAACCATGATTCTATTTTGTTTTGGCCACTATTTACTGAACCACTCTCCATTAAAAACACTAATTATAAATGCTACTAATGAAAACTAAGTATTTCCTAACAGTCTATTGCGGATGTGCTGGAATAACACTTTGCTTCACTGATTAGATAATGGAACATGAGAAACCAAAACAAAAAAGACATAGCTATTATCTATTTAATTTCCACATTTATAATACTTTTAGACACAGCACTGACTTAATGAAGCCAAAGGCCTGCCCATTCTTTATTTCATTTAGCAGTACTATACATTCATACTCTTTTAAATTATCTACGATTTCCTTGATATTGATATTTAACTAAATTGATATTTAATTCTGGTGGCATACGATTAGACACAAAAGTATTATGGACAGAAGACAGAAGCCGAAAGAAGAACAATCGTTTTATATAGACACTACACTATTACTGTCTCATTAATCACTCTTTCATCCTGATGAACATGCATTTGTATCATATTGACTTTCAAGGGCAAACATTTTTGTTTCTTTATATATTTATGTATGCAAACTTTTATTGTATGTACAATTTAGAGAGCTGTACTTCAAAGAAAAAAGAAGAAATAAAAAGGACTGAATCTAGATTAACGGAGCCAACTATTAATAACATCACTTTCATAGGCATTTCTCATGTAAGGCAAAAATCCAAGAGACTCAATCGTATACAGCACTTTGTACACCTCTTTTGCACAGAGCTGGCTATGACTGGATAACATCTTTGGTCAGCAGTATGTGATAATTTACACTGAAGGTAATACCTCTTTTTAAGACTTATTTAACTAGATAATAACCAGTGTGCACATTTACCTGTAGATGAAGAAAGTTCTTGTATGACTCCTGTCGCTTCAGATGCTGTGGAGATGGTGGTTCACCAAACACATTACCTCGAGCAAAAGGAGAGGTCTGTGCAAATGTAAAACCTAAGGTGGGGGAGAGAGAGATGTTAAAGTTAAAAAATAGAGCAAATTTAAGATGGGAAGACAAAGTGAAGAAGTGGGAATCTGAGACACTTGTTACAAAAGGTAGTTTATGATAGCCATAACTCAAGGCTATAGATGAAAAGAACAGTTGGAATTAAAAGTTCTTAAGTTATCTGAAAGTTCTTAAGTTATCTGCCTACAACACCGTCAGGTTTTAACTACTCAATTAATAACGTCCAAGCAAGTTGTCTTTTTACAAACTAACACCTATAAAAGTCATATATTCTACTGTCCAATCTACAGTTTAGTATCTAAAAATGTTACTTACAAGTTAATTAGAACAGTCACGATTTTACATCTCATAATTTCACTGCTTACAGATACTCTGACTTGGCACACATAGTTCTGTCCTTAGGTCTGTTCACTCTTTAAAAACAGAACATCCTAACAAAACAAATATTTAGGTAAAGTAGCAACAGGTGCTCCAAAAGCAAAGGCCCAAACTGGCAAATAAAATTCTCAGCAGTCAAAAAATGTAATCCTGTCAGTGCAAGGTGCCTTCCGTACTAGGAAGTTTGAAGTGTCAGGTCTCCTTTAGCCCCACGTTACAAATGCATCATAACCGTACAGTCCCAAAAGCTCTAGGTGGGAGGATTAACTCAGCAGCCACACACACCAGGTTGTACAGAGCAGGATCCCTAGACGAAGCAGGAGAGGAAGGAAGAAAGGAAAGGAAAAGCAGACAAAGTTGTATTAACTCTTCAGCTGACGCAGCACATTCTTCATCCATAGCCGGTCTGCTCCAAAGGACAGTGCCTCAGGGATGCACAAGTTCTGTAGCTCCACAGAGCTGAGATGAACAGAGCTGTAGCTGTGCCCATGTTCCGCCCTGTCTCTGTATGGTGATGCACCATACAGGGACAGATGAAAACAGAAATAACATGTACGCTTACTCTCACAGGAACACAAATGCTTGCTCCTACAACCTAGCCTTAGGAACATGTGCCCGTCTTATTTTTCCTTACATGGAATCACTCTATCCCTCCAAAACATAACTAAATTTACAGGTGGCTCTTTTAGGGTGAGTTTACTTCATGTGGATATATTCCATGCCAAAAAGCAGAATAAGTTTATATACCATTTGAAAGCATGGACACAAGATAGACAAGTTGCTGTGGAAGGTATCAAGGAATGAACTTACTGCATACCAGCTACTATCCTGCAAGTTCCTCTTCTAATGAGTTGGTATATCAAAAAAACACAAACCACAAAAAACAAGCAAGCAAGCCCACCAAAACCTAGACAAAGCCACTTTACTGCCTGACTAATCAAACGGAAAGTGCAAGACTATAAAGTTCCCATCACTGACCTGCATCACCTCCTGAACCCAAACCAAGTGATCGAACCAGAGGGCTCTTTGCTGTTCTGCATTATTACTTTATTGCCCTTGTCTGCTTCATTCCTTACTAAATGGTTAAATATACACTGTATTAGGGAGAAAGAACAAGAGCGGGGACAGAGGTAACAAAAAATTACAAAAATTGTTCTACAGCCAGTGGTCAGAACACCAAATCGCAATTGTGCAAAGTGGATCCATGCCCCAAATACAACGTAATTCTTTTTAGAAAAGTGCAACAGCTCAGACAGAAGAAAGAAAAGCAGCGTCTAAGCTGACTTGAAGGGACCACCACTAATCTTGGCCTTTGGCCCATGCCATACTAGGGACAGGCCTGGAGTCCCACAGTTCTCTCATTTAAATGTCTCACAAAACATAAGAAGAGAAAGATGTATTAGTTCTTTAAAAAGGAAAAGAAAATAAAATCCCTAAAACTTGGAGATAGCGCACTGGGCTTCATATGTATCCAATTTGCCTGTAAATTTTTAGAACTTGTTAATCTAGTTACTGTACCGACTTCACCTTAGCCTATAATATCGTACACGTACAGACCCTCCTCCTCCTTTTACTCCATCTTCTTTTCTACTACACAGTAATATTTTACTGTATCGTTGAAAAGTAAAGCTATTACGTATGAACACTGTATTAGGTAACATTGAACCTGGAAAACTAATATACTGATCCCAAATGTTGAGGGATAAAACAGATATTAGTTATCATTACTGACAAGACAGAAAAGAATATATTTTCAGTGCACACAGTGACAGCAAGGAAGAAGTTTAGGAAAGAAGCATGATAATGACTTCGCAGGTAGAGAGCACTAACACTAGCATAGGACTATTGGAAAGGAGTAAAGAAAGTAGAGAATTAGGATCGCTAAGACCTAGAAGTAATTAGAGCTGTAATATAGTATTCTTAAAAACCTGCTATTTTATTTGTAGATGCTTCTGTGTTCTCAGGTCTTGGGGAAGCCAAACTTAGGTCAACAGATACAATAGCCCTTTTATCTTCATGTAGTCTTGCCTCTGGATTATGATACGCAGCTTTGTTTTGCTTATGCATCATATTCAGGTCAGCTAAAGGAAAGGGGAAATAACTGTTTATAATATTTTCTTCTCATAAAAGGCATGTTTACAATAGATTCTCAAAAATATAGAGATTTCTGAGCAGACTCCGCTTTTCCTGATGGATCAACTATAGGAATAAAAAAACGAAGCAAGGACAAGAATATAGACACTATAGATGAAATACTAGTCATCAGGAATTCACCAATTAAAATATTTGTTTTATTCGTTTCCTTTTGCCAGAAATGACTCTTTAGAGGAAACCTCCTCTCTCTCCCACTCCAAAATGCTAAGAAACGGAAAGATAGAGAGGTCAAAGGCAAAAATGACTGCATTGAAAAGCATGTATGTAGAAACTACCCTTTCTTCTATTTCCTTAAAGCTGTAAAATACTTTTGAGTTTATTATTAGTATTTTAAATACTGAATCTCTACCTATTTGATTATTATCAAGGATGATGAGCACAAGTGAACCGTTAAAGCGTATTTTGACTTTCATGTCTTCAGTAATAATCCGGGTGCAGATTTCTGCATGTCAGCAAAACAATGTCATCCAACATTTTCACCAAAATTTACAGGGTGCTTCTCAGTTACCATAAAAATCCTGATCAAAGATGTTAATTTCAGCTCATTTTGATGTGTTACCATACTATACCTAGAATGCTCATTTCAAAACAAAAAAGTAGTACACAGTTCCCAGATTTTTAAATAGTGTTTCTGATAATTATGAATTGCTACAGTGATTTAAGCATACACACTCCAAGAACTTTAAATTACATCCCTCTTTGTAAAGCAGCCTTTGCATACATCAGAGTCTCAAAAGCTATTTACAGACATTTTCGGGAGGATAAAAAGACAAGTCACACTGCATAGAAGATACATAGCAGAAAGCATGTCATGTTTCACAACATTTGACTCATAACTTATCCATCATGCTGCTAAACTATGGTGGGAAAAAATAACTCTATACACGTAATTCAGGAAAACAGCTAAGAAACTTTTTTCTCTTGGTTCCTCATTTACAGATGGAGATAAGCTTGTGAGCAGGTATATGCAGAGCTTGGGCTAATATGAGACATCTGCATTTTCCTCTGACCCACTCTACTCACAGCACTGAGAAAGAACCCAGACACTTAAACGTGGCACTTAAAATTAAGCAGTGTGAACACCTCTTATCTGCTCTGGGGTTAAAAACAAGTATGAATCCTCAATACAAGCTTCTACACTTATTATTAGAGTATACAATCTTTAAAAAGCATTTAAAACTTTACCCCCTACCCTCAAAGTACACTTGGAATTGAGTCCTATGTCGCTCAGGTGTCACAAAATTGAAACTAATCGTTTAAATTAAAACTGTTATCCAGCAAGTGTTCCATGCTTTGAAAATTCTTGCGGTTTATTACCAGGAGATATATTTTAACAGTCTAATCAGAATTCAACATTATATTCTTGTAATAAGAGAAGCAATTTGTTTTACATTAGAAACCAATAGTTATAAAATTGTAAGACTGACTCACTCAGATCCTAATGGCAAGAATGTAGAGAGCTAACGCAGGACAAGATTTTGAAATAAACAAATATAATTGTGCCTGCTGAGTACTGTTTTAGATAAACTATTCCTGTAGGGTTCACCAGAAACAATTATCAGGAACTTGAGTTTTAATCTTACATCTATCTCTGATCTACCAGAGGGGAGGATGAACAGCTTATCTGGACCACAGCTATCTCTCAGCTCACTACTGCCATCTTGTATAGGACAGCATTTGCCAAAAAAATAAACCTTAGAAAACATTACTGCTGACTGCTATTTATATAACCATTTACCCACAGTGTTGATTGGGGAAATTTAAACATTCCACTTAGCTTTACATATTTATTCAAACCTGCTTCCATTTCCCACGTCACAAGTAAAGCCTTCCAAACTGCTAAGTTGTTTTTCAAAAGAAAAATAATTGAAAAAAATCCCCTTGTTCCTGGAAAATGTCTAAATAAAAGTCACAACAGACTTTAGCACATTTGTATTGCAGATGATTCCAACAGCTTGTTTTCCTGCTTTTCCCTTTACCACTGCATTGTGTCTTCACTTAGAGTTGACACATCCTCAGCTTCCTGTTTTGTTCAAACTGTGCTCTTTGAATGATTCTAAAGAAATCAAAACACTTACTAACTCAAATATTCCTAGAGCACATCTGCTTGAAGTCAGGATGCCTATTGGTCAATAAAGGGCTACCAGTGTTAGAAAACAAGGAATAACATAGCCGAGTAAAGCCCTTATGAAAGCAAGAAAACATCAGTCTTGAAAAGACAGCCCACAATTTTGGCAGACATACTTATCAGATTTCCTTTTGCGTCTCTGAGAGGAGCACCACCACCACCTTTTCCCCAGGGGTTGTAATTTCTCATTTCTGCTTCTAACTTGGCTTCACAGCATTCCTTCTCCTTTCTTTCTTGTCTGCGTCGTTCTTCTCTCTCTCGTATCTAAAAAGCAAACAAATGAAAGGCAGTTGGATAAAAATATCACGTTAAGTGTAACTTTAATAAAAAGTTAACGGGGCAAACTGAATGCTAGCATTACCCATTCCCACTATTTGTATCAAGCAAACTGCAAACATTTCACTGCCTATACTGCAGACAGTGCCTTGAATACTGTTGTCAAAACATGCACATCCAGTTGTGCATCATCGCAGAGAAACATACAGATACACACTGTAAGTCTTCCAAGTTCCAGAAATGTTCACATCTGACACTTGCAGTAGATCACAAGTCTCATGTCTTTGGATCTTTGATATAGAAGTTTATACTGTCTGAAAATGAAACAGGCAAACTTCTACAACGCTACAGCACTTGCTTCTCTCAATCTGGCATATTTTGTTTAACCAAAACTTAGACTAGAGATTACATAAGATAAAGAAAGATTCCTAACAATAAATGCCTTTAATAGAATGTTACACAATTCTATAATCATCCATGAAGTAGCTTTCTACAGGAATACATGGTCATGTCCACAAATAACACAGAACTGTTGATATGGTTTATTCTTCCTTTTCCTCAAAATCAGGTTAAATTTATATAACTAATGTCTCCTAATAAATTAATGTACCATTTATAAAGAGAATAGCTGTTAAAAAAACTCCATCTTTTCTTTAAAACTTTTAAAACATCAGCTAATATTTATGTAGCTGAAATACATTAACATATTTTTCTTAAGTTTGTTCCTTCTGTGCATTAGATAAACATTTGCCTTTATCAAGTGGTCAGACAATTTCATAAAAGATATAATGAAGCAGACAAAAACCCATCTAGCCCCTTCAACTGTTTGCAAAAATATTCAGTCAGGTTTGTCTATACGAAAAAAACCTGATTATGTTCACTTTCAACCACAAGCAGCATAATAATTTCTAAAGACACTATTACGCCACATTCATTAGATCTTATGTCAAGTTGCTCAGTCTCTCATTTGGCAAGATAAAATTTACTTATTAAGACTAGAGTGAGAAGATGCCTTCAGAGAACTCTAAGAGAAATATCAGACACTGTACCTAAATGTTTATTTTTAATTTGACCCTGATTGACAGCCTCTCCTTTATCCCTATGCACGATCATAATTTGAAGTAAAATATTTTATAGCAATTATTTACCTCCCTTGAAGAAATACATAAAGACAAATAAGATAAGAAAACATTACTGCTACTGAACTGTGTCCTAGCAAAATCTCTCCTAAAATAACATGTCTTATCATAGAATCACAGAATGTTAGAGGTTGAAAGGGACCTCGAAAGATCATCTAGTCCAACCCTCCTGCCAGAGCAGGATCACCTACGGCAGGCCAAATACACTTTATAAATATAAATTCCTGCAAGGTGCAGCAGCAAAAGGCCACTAAAGTAAGTAGGGGACAAGGATGTCTAGAGGAAGAGAGAAGTCTTGGGGAATCTGTCTAGTCTATCAAAAAGGAAGTGGAAAAGAGATGACACCACATATAAACACACTGGAAGTAAACACCAGGGAAGCTTTTGAATTAGTATCGAAATGTCATGAAGAACTTATTGAAATTAGAGCGTTCCTAAGAATTATACCAATAATGCTCAAAAGTAATCTTTCAACAGGAACACCAGAGCAATACAACTCAATGCTTTTAAGATTCAGGTTCTTAGGTTTATGAAAATAACTATATAAAACTCCATGCCTGCAACTAGTCTGTTTGCTGTCAGTCTTAACATTCTCTCTGCTTCTGCCAAAAAATTGAAGAGATTACTGTCCACCTGAAGAGCTAATATGAGCTAAAGTAGAGCCAGAGGAATGGGAGAAAGGAAGTGGTGAAGGGAGAGAGAGTTAAAAAAGCTTTTTGCTTCTAAACTAAACAAATATGTTTGAAAAAATATTACAGTTGCAACCATTATATGTTAAAAAGTGAAAGATGAAAGTGTCAGAAGCTTTATCACTCAGTACCTGCTGTTGTAATTCTTGTTGGTAAGATAATGTTGCCTCTTTGGAAGGCTTTGTTTTTTCTTCAGAAAATACTCCTATGCTTCTTTGTCTGTCTCCTGCATTCCTCTGTCCAATGTTACTTCTGAATTAGAAAACCACATATATAAAAAGAAAACATCATAGGGTCCAGAGGGGAGGAATTAGAAAAAAATAAAAATTAAAAAAAATCCCTGCCTGAAATATTTAAGAACTGTTGTTTTCCACAGCCTAGCAGTTTATAATCTCAAACATTTTCATAAATCCACATAAGCCCAGGAGTTCACTGAATTACTGTTTAGACAGAAATTAAGTTTAAAGGGTTGTCTTTAACGCACTGTATTTCAAAGGCAGAGTCATTGTCTGAATTAAAAAAAATCCCTGCCTGAAATATTTAAGAACTGTTGTTTTCCACAGCCTAGCAGTTTATAATCTCAAACATTTTCATAAATCCACATAAGCCCAGGAGTTCACTGAATTACTGTTTAGACAGAAATTCTTAATTAGAAGTTTAAAGGGTTGTCTTTAATGCACTGTATTTCAAAGGCAGAGCCATTGTCTGCAAAGTACTCCCAACAGCAGAAGTGTATCAATACAAACAAATACAAAGAATATGAACAGAGATAATACTCACACAGATTGCTCTTCTGGGGCTTGGCCTAAAGAAGGATCCAGATTAGGTGTGGGTTGCACTCCCATCATACCCGTACCATCTATACAGTAAAAAAAAATTACTATTTTAATTGTTGAATGCTCAGATACAAACATGTGCCCTTACTTAAAAGAGCAGAGCTCACTGCTCAGACTGCAGAATTACGAACAGGAGTCAACTTCTACGACAAACTTAGCTAATCCTTAATGCTCTCTAAAGCAAGAAATACAACACCAAGGTACAAACATGTCTCTTAAATTCAACTAAACCCCTTTAAAATTTACAAATGTCTTCCTTAACATATTCTACAATGAACTAACATGAAGAAACAACTCGTTTAATGTTACACCTGCCCTCATGCTTTCCAAATGTATCTTCTGCCTTCTGCAGAAATGCAACACTTTCAGCATCTGCGTGTTTACTGAAACAGGACCTGCAGCAAACTGCCATCACAGGGTCTGGAATTACCGAGCACGCTGCTGCTTGTGTGCCAGATAGCAAGAGATGCACCTCAAAAACACTTTCTTATTTTTGGATTTTAAGTGCTAGCAATATTCCATTTGGTTACAGCAAGCTTTAAGACAACCTAATTCTCTCATGTGAATTTTATGTATTAGTTTCTTTAAACCGTAAGATGTTTAACTCTAGAGGTTATGTTGATACAAGGGTAAAATCAAACAACAAGACACCAAAATAAAACACATGACAACAACAAAAACAGATACACACACCCAAAAAACCCCAAAACTTTTGTGAGCCAAAATTGTGCCCTGAAAATAACATTATCAAGAAAAGGTGAAATAGGTGTCCGGAAGTTAAACATCTTTCTCAAACCGTAAGCTATTATAGAATCAGTAAGGCTGGAAAAGACCTCTAAGATCATCAAGTCAAACCAGCAACGCAATACTACCATGACTACTAAACTACATCCTGAAGTGCCACATCTACACGTTTTTTGACGAGAAGTTATACTAGAGGGGAAAATAACAAATAAATCTAAAAACTTTTGCTTTTGAATTTCTAGCATTCCTGAAATTTCCCAGTGGATACAAATCTCATTCAAATCAATCAGTAAGAGTTGTTATTGTAAGGTTTTTTTTCTCCTTTATTTTAACTTTTTGGAAGTATTTCTGATTTTTCCTCTGAAAAAAAAAAGAAAAAAAGAAAATGAACCGTGCCTCCCCACACACATCAAAGCTGTTGCACTCATGAAACCACTGTGAAGCAAAGAGTAGATAAAAAAGGGGTTCTTTAAGTTTGATTACTTCATACAGTTCCTTTAAAAATATTTAAAATTATATCTGAAGTTGTAACACCACCTAAACACATAATCAATTATACTATGATTAAAGCAATTTTAGAATCCATTTTAATTATCAGAACTGTAAAGAAAATTATCTGGGAGGAGTAATGGCTAAGCAGCTGAGACTAGAGTTTGCTCAAGCAATGAACTAGATTTCCAGAAGCCACAGCCCGTTTTGCAGCTGGAGGAAACTAATTCATTCAAAACCAGTATTGAAAAAAAGCCTGTTTTTCATTCAATACACATCTAGAAATGTTTAAATTACTGTTACTAGTTCTACATTAGTCATCATTTAACTAGATCAAAATCAGTCAACTGAATTACTCTAACAACCAATCCACTTGAAATCATCAACTTACAATATGCAAGACTGGGATCCAAAGGATTCCTAGCTCCATAAAAGTAATATGCATCATCATAAGGTGTTCTATAATTGTCTGTCAAAACCGGTGGTGGAGGTGGTGGCATCAGTGCAAGCCTTAAACAAAAACAAAAAAGCCCACAACATTTTGTTTTGCTGTACAGCTGAAGAGAGATCATCAAAAGAAGAAAGAAAGAAAGAGAGAGAATTCAGTATGGGAAAATTCCAGATTTAGCTCAGCCCGAGACCTCTCATTAGCACCATGCAAAAACAAGATACAATATCCCTCTGTAGAGATTTAAGCTCCCCTTAGGGAGTCGTACATGAACCCATGCTATCCCAGAACTCTCAAGAACATAAAACAAGTATGCCTTGTTTACCTTGTTTAACATCAGTAACAGTAAATAAAACAAGTCGAGAATTGGTCTCTGGTCAAAGGGCAAGTGGCACAGCACAGCTTCAGCCACTTGACTAAAGCTGCTTCTCACCCCTGAAGAGTTTAGGCTCAACCTCAGCACCTGGTGGAAGCTGACCTTGCCTGCACTGCATTCTTGAGCTTAGCCCATCGATGGGACATCCATCACTTGCAAGGGGCCAAAGCCACGCCACAGCAGCCTTCTAACAACAAGGACACTGTCAGGTACACGTGCCCAAGCAGCCTTGCAACACGTTCACTATTACAGGCTCTGATACCTATACTGTACAGCACGACCCTTATTCTGCACAAATGTCCTCTAACAGAGAGCTATCTTCGCAGATAATCCACACTCCTCAAACTTTTCAAAATAAACTGTGAAGAAATAGACATTAGAAGTCTATTTGAGTGCTAAGTAGTTTACTTTTCTGTTAATTGCCAAAATACTATCTCACAGAGTCACAGAGTTGTTGAGGCTGGAAAAGATCCCTGAGATCA
>NW_009711065.1:0-20074 GCF_000703405.1 Apaloderma vittatum | reverse complement strand
GCCACCAAAATCCAGCTGAGCCAACCCAATATATAGCTGCCTTCCAGTACCTGAAGGGAATCTGCAGGAAGGCTTGGGAGGGCCTTTGTAAAAGAGTATCCACTGATAGGATAAGGGGAAATGTGTTGAAGTTGAAGGAGAATAGATTTAGATTGGACCTTAGGAAGAAATTCTTCAGTACGAGGGCGGCAAGACTTTGGAATAAATTACCCAGAGACGTTGTGGCTGCCCCCTCCCTGGAGGTGTTCAAGGCCAAGTTGGACGGAGCCTTGAGTATCACAATCTAGTTGAGAGGCGTCCCTGCCCATGACAGGGAGGTTGGATTAGATGATCTCTAAGGTCCCTTTCAGCCCAGGCCATTCTAGGATTCTATGATTCTATGAATTTTAATCCCGCTTGCCAAGTCCTGATTTTATTGAGCCAGCATGCAATGAATTGAGAAGACGCGATGCACTCCCGTCCCCTTCACTCGCATCCCCAGCACAAGTTTCTCATTCTGGCCAGCGCTCCAGCACACTTATTTCATGAAACTCTGGCCCTTTGAGCCTGCCCTTTCTGATCAGTCAGCCAGGGGGAAAACTGGTGCTGAGAGTCTGTTGTAAAGGGCAAAGAAATCTCTGCTGGCTTCACCCCTGTAACTCAGTACACCTCGCCTGGAGCTTTGCATATAGCAGGGTGCCTCGCAACGACGGAAGGACTGCCGCTGTAAAAATAGTTTCTTCCTAATCAAATCCCGTGTTAGACTTCGCGAGTGAGCTCACCTTCACAAGCCCAGGTAGAGGCTGAATCTTCCCAGAGACGTTCTCCAATGATTAGCTCTGCTGGGGAGCAGATGTTAGTATCTTTAAATGGGATGCAAATTTACTTCTGGTACTTAAATAATGTTATTCAAAACCATTAGCAACCTTGTTACCTCGTGCTGTAGCGTACTGTACCAGAAATACTTACTGTTTGCTACGGCCTTGTTTATTGTACAGAATGTTCCTTAAAATGGGAAGGATAAATTGATTTTAAGCATGAGGTATCTCTGGAATATGTAAATGTGGCATGCATAGGGAAAATTTTTCTCTTTGCCAGTTTTTGCAATTAATTCCAAGAGACTTCACAACTCGGCATTTACACAATGTACTTGTAGCTTCCTGAATATTTAGATGTCTAACTTAAGGCATGTGTGTTTAGATGTTTCTGGTGCCTTACTGCAACCTGTCACTGGAGTCAGATACCTGACCTGCGAGTACATATCCTCTTCCTGCAATACCTCATTACTTAAAGGCTACTGTTCAACATAAAGAGCTTCATTAGTATGTGAGAATATAGCTAAACACCACTTCAGCAGCAGCTTCCGAACGTAAAGGAAAACATCTACTTTTCAAACATCTGCCTGAAATTCTATATCCCCAAACTTGACAGGAGCCTTCGAGCGGGATTTAGCAGCAGAAAAAGGTGCTACCAGTTGTCATGTTGGTTCCTCCCTGTTGTCAAAAGCACATCAAGAATGGCTTCTGGGCCAACCCTATAGAAAGGAAAACACTTTATGATTCAAGGTGTTTATGTGAATTGGAAGCTTTGTATGCTATTCTCTTTTTTTCTCTCCTTTTTTTCTTTTTTTTTTTTTCTTTTTAACGTGCTGAAGACCCATTGTTTTGTTTCCTTCCCTCCGGATCTATTCCTAACGCAGTGGTAGAAGCAGAAAGCAGAAAACATGGGTGCAATGTGAGAAGAGTTAGGCTCACCCACCTCTTTTAATGACATTCCCTCTGGCTTCTGCCTGGACTATGTAAAAATGGGGATTTACTTCTGCTTCCAAGACCCTCCAGAATATATGAAAGCCCCCCTGTCTGGCATCGTGAGAGAAGCGATCTGTGAAGCCAACAGCACTCGACTCTCCTTATGCCCCTTTTC
The DNA here is from genome assembly GCF_000703405.1 of Apaloderma vittatum. NCBI lineage: Eukaryota > Metazoa > Chordata > Aves > Trogoniformes > Trogonidae > Apaloderma > Apaloderma vittatum. The sequence continues at coordinate 18,172 of NW_009711065.1, read as the reverse complement.
TGTCCCTTGCTGCTCGCATTTGCTCTCTTGAGTATTGTTATCAATACTTTACAGATACCATTTGCAATGTTGGGCAACAGGCAAGATGCATCGCTTAAATTATCGCAAATAATATGAGAAAACAAATCTCAGTCATGGGCAAAAAAACTGTGGCTGGGAAGATTGCAGGCAATTACTGCAATTAATTTCTCATTTAGGCATCTGAAGGGAGAAATCAACTGAAAAGGAGGCATAAGAGCACACTTTTCATTCAAAACACTCTGGCCTACCGGAAGAAAAATTATTCAAATCGGTGAGAAATGCAAGCCTTTGCCCCACAAAGTGTATGTTCAGATAGATGTTGAGTCTGAGTAAAAGAAGTTTCTAATTCTGAAGGCTGCTTCAAGCGTTGTTGAAAGTGCTGATGGCCAGTGATGAACGCCTCCTCCTCTTCCAAGGGTGTCATGTTCAATGACACCTTAGGACACCTGTTACTTAAGTACATCTACATATCTTAACAATATTTGAGGACAGCTCTAACAAGCATGCCTGACATTTTGAAAAGCTCTTTTTTTTCCCCGAAGGCATTTGAAAAACTGACAGCTTTTGTTCCAAAGGGATGTTCTCCCTCCCTCCCCTTTTCTTCTCCTCCTTCATTTTCGCTTCCCTTTGCAATCACCTCAGGTTCAGCAAATGCTTAAAGAATGGCCTGGTGTGTGTCAGGTTCCCACATTAATTAGTACAGATTTTCTCTGAACTAGCTGTGATAGATCATTCTGCCAGCTTCGTGTCTGCGGAACATGAAAATTGGCATAGGTGGACTTAACACACAGTATGTGAAATGCGGTTATTTACTCTCAGTAAATCTCTTCTGATTACCTCCGGTTTTTCAAGGTCAGAAAATATATTTGCTTCTTGCTGGGGATAATTTCAGCAGCCTTTATTTAATCATTCCAAAGGATTTCTCTCATTCTCTTGTAATGTTCATAGTGTACTCAGGGCTTCCTGTAGGTAGGAGATGGGGAAGCAGAGCGTCTGCAAGCTCCAGAAATGCAGTCATTTCAAGGAATAAGAGACGTCTTCTCTTGGTGTGGGGGAAACAGGTCATGTTTTGGATTTCTTGTGTTGCTCCTCATTCAACGTGAGACGCACAGCAAGGTGAGACAGGGCACAGCCTGGCCAGGCACTCTGGGGACGGAGGAAAAATAGCCTTACGGATCCACCTTTGGGCTGTTATTCTCATCAGCAGCATCGGTTTTATAAGCAATTATTAAAATCCTGTGCCATCCCTTGTCAGACATTTCTGTGCTCTGCAGTGCCCGGTGATTTGCCAGCCTTCAGAGCTGTTTTTGCTCAAGTCAGCTTCTGCTGAATCTGCTGTAACAGGAGTTGATTCTAACTTGGTTAAATTCAGCGTCATGGCGTGGTATTTGAATATTTATCAAGCTGAGGAGAGTTAATGCAGGATGGCATTAATTAGCCTTTCTGCCTATCTTGTTCTTTTTTTAGATGTTATTCTTAGTTTAATAAATTAATTTCTGGAAATCAAGTAGAATGGATGCCAGGGTTCATGGATGGTTTGCTTCGCACTGCAACCAGTCTTTAGAAGGCACAGGGTGTCAGCTGTGAAGCAACACTGAAGACTATGGCAGCTTTCCCCCCTCTCCATGCATCTAGGAAATTCCCAAGAAATTACCTGTTGACAAACGGGCATGCTTTAATGATTGTACTCATCAAACTGCACGGAGCTGGCTTTCCTCATTCTTCATAGGCAACTCATGGTGCTGTTTTAAATCCCATCGCAGCTTCATTAGCTCAGCTCGCAGCGGCGGTTTCTGTTTGCAAGTGTTTTTCTATGGGTAAAACCCACAGTTGTGCTGCTGGTCAGGGAGGAGGGGGTCTCAACCTGGTACAAGTAACAGGGGTTTAATGCCAGCTGCATTTCTGGCCCATGAAATTAAAAACATTTAGTCCTATAATTATCATTTCATTTCTTCATGTGTCTATGCCCAGCAATACCTCCTGAGGATCGATACGCAGCCGATACCAGAAGATGAAATTGATAGTAAGCATTCATCTTCTGAGATAATGTCACATTTTCTTCCCAATTCAACTGGGGTGCCATGAGCACTCAGGGCAGCACAGAAAACAAACCCTTCCTCTGGCTTTTGACTCACGAGGTATTGCTGTTCTCAAAGCGGATGTTCTAAAAATGTTTTTAAAAAAAAACCTGTCTGGAGACATCTTGACTCATTTTATTTTTGTTGTCCCCAGGAAGCAGAACCTCTCTACGCCCAGATCAACAGACCTAAGAAATAGCATTGGTACAGGCCTGTGGTGCTCCAAGACTCAAACGAAACCCAGCAACCTGGCAGGCCTTTGGCTTTCATGCTTTTTTCCGATTGATTTTGTCTGACAAGGAGAGATGATTGCCCTCCTGGACTGGCTCTACGAGTGTTCCCGAAGTTTGGTTTTATTTTGGCAACCGGTGGCAGATTCCTGTGGCAGCACAAAATAAAAACTCTCCCCGCTTATCAGATACCACGAGTCCAGCCCCGTCACCACAAGTCATGGGTATCCAGACTAGGAAATCTTTCTCCTCGGTTTTCTTTTAAACATTTGTTACCTTCTGTACGCCACATATAAATAACGAGCATCTGAAATTTATTGAGTATTAGACATTCTTTTTCTTTTGAGCAAAAAGCAGAGTCTGTATGTAGCAGTGGCATTATCATTCAACAGCCTTTGGGGCACAAGTCGGCACTTTTTATGTCATGGTGACATGTTTTTCATCATCACTTACATCAGACTTTTTTTTTATTTTCCCTGTGTAGACATATTTAAATGATGACAAAAATATACTGGCAGTCTTTTCTTTTTTCCTTTTTTTTTTGTATTTCTTATTCTGTAGTTTTGTACAAGTGACAGATCGAACGGCGAAACACCTCCTGCGGAAATGATTCCCAACTCGAAACCACAGAATAAAACGCGGTTGTTTATTCATCCTGACTGAAAATGTTGCCAAATGGACCTTTAAGCTCTAGCGCATCATGAGGAAGAAATGCTGCTTTCTGTTTGAATACTCGTGTTGTGAGTAGAGAAAGGACATCGAGTCCCACTGAGGAAAGACGAGTCAGTATTTCCTAGGAAACTCTAAGCAAAGTGCAGAAAAGGAATATTTTTATTTCTTCAGTATCTTGCTGCTGTAATGCTATGCAGACAAGTGTTCTCTTCTCTGTGTGCCATTTTTAATGAAAAAAAAATCATTTGCCAAATAATACTGGTATGATTCTGGTTTAGGAATTTGGATGAAGCGGACTTTTACACATGAGACAAGGATGGCATGGATTTTGGAATAACAAACTGATTCTGTGATCAAATTGTTCATCTTTATCACTTTTTGTACATCAGAAAAATCAAATGGGATTTTTATTTTATAACTTGAAAAAAAAAATCTTACTGTTAAACTCTTTAAATGTTTAAGGGGAAATGGCTTTAAGGAGTTCGAATGAAAATTGCCAGGTTTTTTGTAAATATAAATGTTATGAAAATTCTTTTACTAATGCCATTACACAGTAGAGAAGGTAGCAAGTTGCAGTGCTTGGGAGGTGTGGCAAACCCAGTTTGTGGTTCTCACATCACATAACGTTTCTTCACATGCTTACAGTACAATAATGGGCTGAAGCTCAAGTGCATTTGCCAAAAGCAGTCAGCTTGACAGCAACTAGTGAAAATAATGGGAACACGTGATTTTATGATCTAGCATTATCACACGGACATAGTCCGCTTACAAGAAATCACATTTCATTGACATTCCTTTGAACCTCTGCATAGAAGTCATCAAACTGTTTACACACAGAACAAAAGAATTTAAAACTTCCTTTTTTTACATTTATGAAGCAGAAGTGCAGTGTTTGGGTTCATATGTTTAGCACATGATTTTCATAAAGAAGCTATATATTTTTGCCCTACAGAGAATTGTTATACAGGTCAAATGTGTTTTCCTGATGTTCCTATGCAGTTACAGTATATTGAATTTAGTGGTTTAACACTAAAAAGAAAAAGAAAAAAAAAAGAAGAAAAAAAAGAAAAAATAGAAAAAGGAAAAAAAGGTGGAAGAAATCAAATGAATAATCAGTTTTTAGGGTTATTGTGCAGATTTTGTTTTTAAATTGACACATTAGGATTTGCATTTTTGTCATGATTAAAATAGGCCTGGAGTTATAAATATTTTACTTTCTTTCATCTCTGTTATAAGCTAAAAATGGTTTAGAAGACAGAATAACTGGGGTGGTGATTGTTGATATGTACAACCAAATCTCACAACATGATTCCAATCTTTTATTTTGAATTAGAGGAATTAGAGAAATGTGCGTTACAGAATGTATGTGAGTGAAAAATTAGCTGTGAATAGACCTAACGAACCTGCAGAAAAGAGAACTTTTACCCCCGTTCACAATCATTTGATGCTTATTCCTTAGTCATGTGCAAACAGCTTTGTAGCAGATTTTATTTTCCCGTCGGAAGAAAGATCGCGTTTTCTATCCAGAGACAATAAATTAAAACTTGGCGAATTGTTTCAGGATTAAAAGCAGAGGTAAAAGCGTTTCTGAACGACATTTCTTTAAGAGTGTTTTCCTAATTTGCACAGTGGTGCTACTTTCTTCCTCAGTGGCTCTTTGGGGTTTTGTCCTACATGTGGAACCACGAAGACGATTTTGGTTCATCGCAGACATTTGAGGTTTACCATTGTCAGTGCATTTCCAGTTATGGGGTAGAACGTTGAGAGAAAAAGAGGAGATTTGTGTCTCAGAGGATCCGTTGACATCGTATTGGTAGGAGGCAGCTCATTTACGAACAGGTGCCAAGGGAATGAGGCTGGGATTTTAGTATCCCGTCACCATGGACCTTTGTCTTACCTTTACCGACGTTCATAAATTAAAACAAATTCTGAATTGTCTTGTCATCCGATTAGATCGTCCTTGGCATGGTTGAGATACTGAGTTGGGAGGACTGGAAGGCCTCTACACTGTACCAGTATTGTAGATAACTGAAATATCCAGCTTGTGCAATTGTTTAATCCCTCATCCTTCACTAGCACTAAATTCGTCACTTTAAATTTAAAAACCAGGGAATCCCACCAGCCATCCCGTTTCCATCCCCCGTAGGTTCTTGATCTTTACCTGTCATGAAAAGATATTTTGATAGATCGTAGTCATCCAAGTGTCTGATGAAACCTTTCATCTAATGACGTACTGGGCACCTTCTTTGCAAAAATGTTTACTCCGTGGTTTTCATTCATTTTTATTTCTGCATTCTGACACATATTTTTTTAATAAAGATGAGAAAGATAAAATGACTGTTGCAGTACGTTTCTAAACCTACTTTAACTTTACCTCAGATAATGACCATTTGTTAACATATATGGACACATTATTTTTAACTTTATGTATAATGCATTCAGCAACAACAACAAAAACCAACAAATTTTTAGAAATTTTCCATTAATTTCTGTAACACATCATGTAATACTGTTATGAATAAAAACGTTTGAAAAAGGCGTCATATCAGTAAGTTTGTTTCACAGCTTTTTGCACTTGTGTGGTAATTCTGCCGTTCTTAGAGTGCGATGTCAGTGTCTGTCATGGCCAGTATTTTTAACTGGAAATATCTGGGAAAGGAGAAAAAAAATGAGAATACCTAATCTTAAACACTCTTCAGGTGTTGCTTCTCTTGCAGATACTTAACTTACTGCTTTTAATTGCTGCCTCCCTGTTTTGGGGGCTCTTTTTTGTGTGTTTTAGATTGCAGATCCTAAACCGGTAGATATTTTAGCCACTTCCTGTAAACTAATACGTTCCTGGGACAGACCACACCAGGTGTGAGAGGCTGGAATTAATGCTGCTCACAGTTTCCTCTTGAAGAAAGACCAAAATGAAAAATGTGCACTTAAACATGGCAATTTTGAAAGTTAAAAAAAAAAAACCTAAACTTTTCAGTAGTATGCATGGAATTGAGAGCAAAGCCTTGGTGTGGTAAAACATGTTAACGATACGACCTTTTATTTCAGTGGGACTTTGGTACTGGTTGGGGCAATGCCCAGGGGAGGCTGGAGTGGTTTGCTGGCGTGAAACTCTTGATGCTACACGGAGGATAACGTTGCTCAATATTCAGAAGTACCGAGTACTGGATCTTTCAGTCGAGATAATGCAAATATGCAAGATACAGCTCTGAAATGTAAGGGCAAGAGCTCCATGTCTGTATACTACAGGAGAGGCAGATGTGGATGCGTACACGTTTTTATTCCATTTTATTTCTTCTTCTTCTTGATGTCTAATCCTTTTCTCATCCACCAGAAATGTCCGGTAGGTCAAGCTGAAATATTCATTGCCTTTGTCAGTGAAAGCTGTTGCAATACTTGGATCCCACCTAAGAATAAAGGTCATTTTGTTGTGATGAAAACATCCTAGCATTAGTGTCATTTCGACTTCGTATGTAGCTAACTGTATTCAGATGTCCTTGGAAGGAGGAACATGATCTCTCTGGTTTCCGGTGAGCTACAAAATGTCAAAGTGAAATAAGATGCAGCTAAGCATGGTTTTAAACTAAAATGTTATTTTCACAATGTTGACTAAGTCTAGTCTTGTTGATATATCTGGTACCCCCATGGTGAAGTTGGTTTGTATTGAAAAATCAAAAAAATTGGCTCGTGTTGAACAGTTGGCTATGCACACAAGTTTAAAAATTCAGAATGAGCAGCTTTGAGATCTGGTCTGGTGATGGTGAGGAATCTCAAAGTAGGAGTGACCTGGCTGCATGTTGGCATTGTTCAGAAGGGGGAAAGAACCTGTTCCTTACTGTGCTGTGTCAGTGTCCCATGTTACATGAATATCACTCTAAGCGCGGTAGGAGTCTCTAGATTGCATATGAGAGCAACCAACTCAAACATGACTAGTTCAAGAAATGGTTCCAATTTAACTCATGCTAATTAAGGCCATGATATCCTGCAGTAATGAGGTTTTATTTAGCAAATGGTGTGCAGAATCAGCCTGTGGTTTTGCAGAAGTGAGGACTCTGGCAGATCTCTGTTTTCCATGTCAGAGGCTTCTGGGAAAGGAATTGATTGTATAGGCTGAGAATATGCAGTTTTAACTTGCTTACGTTGGATTAAAGGCAATTTTTCATGTGCTTTAATCACTACACAGTGACAGTTGCTGCAGCAGACAAGCTAACCCCTTTCTTCCCTTTTCTAGGTTGTGATATGTATTTCTGTGCACCGTTGCCTTTTTTTCTTTCTTTGCTTTCTAAACAACTCGTGTCCTGTCAAGTTCATATTTATTAGTTTTCTGGCAAATACTGTTCTCAGTAAGAAGAATATCATTGCAAGGAAATGAAAGAGGATCTTTGTTGGCAATTTTCAACAGAGGTTTGAATCCGTTGTTTACAGTTGTCTCTCTAAGCCAGCACGGAACGCACACGGTGGGGAATGAACAAAATGAAAGTCTGTATGGCAACCAGAAAATATAGGTTTGGGGGTGATAGGGGGCCGGTTAGCTCAGTGGTTTGAGCAGTGGTGCTGACAGCAATGATAGCACCGAGGTCGCGCGTTCGATTCCCGCTCGGTCCCCATGTGTTTCCTGGTCTAGTCGAGAGGTGCCGTCCCTGCCCATGACAGGGAGGTTGGACTAGATGATCTCTAAGGTCCCTTCCAGCCTAGGCCATTCTATGATTTAGTGCTCAGTTTTCTATGAACCTGTGAGCCTCTACAGAAGCATCTCTAGTGACGATGGCTGTCTCTGTCCTTACAGCTGCATGCACTGCTTCTTCCTTGGGGTCCTGCTCCTCAGTGTGAAATCAGTGGGACGCGCTCCCTGTTCCTGGCTGTGCTCTGGTGTTACTCTTGTGAAATTCCTAATTTGTAAGAGTACTGCTCCAGCCTTGTGATGAAGTCTTCCCCAAGCTGGTCTTCTCATACTGATTTGCCTTTTAGGATCAGCCCCATTGAAAGACTTTTTTATATATATTTTTTTGAATACCTAAGGTAAAGCAGAGAGCTGGCATGGCTAAGCAAAAAAAGGTTGTTGGATTTTTTTGCTTCACTTGCTGTCTGAAAGTGTGGGGAAACAATTACACATTTCGGCATGACAGTGAAGAATATGGGGAGATATCCTGATACGATTTCCTGATTACCTGTAACATTGCCTGTCTCTTTTTGAAATTATTCCACTGGAGGCAGGAAATATCGGGTCTATTAGTGAAACGACTCTCCAGCTATTAGTTTTTAGAGCTTTAAATAGTCTTATCTCAATGGACGTGTTTGCCCTGTGGCTCATCTATCACCCCTAAAATGTTTTACCAGCACCTTAGAAATCTCAGAAGAATAGCCTCAAATGTTGCCCATTCAAGAAGCTTTCAGATACAAAATCTATTTAAAAAAAAAAAATAATCTTTTAAGATCTGATATTATTTGCTGGCTTTTCAACCCTGTTTCACAGCTCCCGCAGTGCCATTTCTATAAATACTCCGTAGAAAGAAAATCACAATAGATTAAAAGAAAACCAGGTTAACAGGCAGCAAATCAATGTCCATTCAGCCTCAGACATTTGAGAAAAGAAAGGATGATGAAGAATTATTGCCAGATATTAGCTGTGTGAAGACCTTTTGTCGTATCTTTGTCTTCCTAAACAGTTATTAGAGGTCTAATAAGAGCTCTCAGTGTCAGAAGCAGATTGTATTAGAAATAAGTAGAAGTTACAAAGGTGTAAGGGGTTGCATTTTTTTGTGAATTTTTTACTACTTGGCATATTCGGATTACAAGTGTCTTTTTTTTTTCTTTAAAAATTGCTGTTTCTAGTTTGCAGATGAGTTTGTGTGTGTGTTGTCTTGAGGTCTAATGAAGAGATGATGGAGATGTAAGATGATGGGGAATCGTGGGGTTTGCTTTTTTCTGCTCATTACTGCAGCCCCCGTCTTTACTGTCTGCACAGGACCTTGGAATTGGAGCTTTCAGAGTAGGTGAACCTGTGCTGTTTGGACTGAGTGATTATAACACGTTATTTTTTGTGACTCAAAAGCCAGAAAAAGAGACATAACGAGGTTTTATGTCCAGGGCCCTTCAGAGACCAGCCTCACAGCCAGAAAATGACTGTGTTAGTAACAGAAATGTTGATGCAACAGACTCAGTTGAAACATCTGAAACCATTCCTTAGGGTTTCTTGTAATTTTTTTTCCATGTGTTTGCCACGTTATGTTCTTCTGTAGAAGGAAATGCATTGTGAAGTAGGGAATGAAAAGATAGTCTTGGAGGAGAAGAAAACGAAAGTCTTTTTGAAAAGTGCGTGAATGATACCGTAAGCAGCTGCTTGCTGGCTCCAGTCTAACTTTTCCCAGGGAGAGCCTTTCATCTCTGATGTGTTTCACAGTTTTTTCTTTGGACAGGAGACTGTCTTGTGAAAAAAAAAAATAAATTGTGTTTGGTGAGACCATGTAGGTTTCATTTACAGAGAGCGAGGAGTCACACATCTACATGGCTGTTGGAAGCTCGGTGTTCGTGGTGGGCACTTGGTGAGGCTTCATTTTCAGCTGTGATGAAACTCGCGTTCAGTGACTTCCAGCACTAAGTGCTTTGGGACTTCCGAACAGCTCAGCAGGCAGCCACGGCAATCGCAGTCACCGACAAAGGAGAAACAAGACTGAGGAAAGAGGACACAGATGGTGTCACAAGGTGACATTCCGACTGACCCACCAAGCCCCAAACTGCAGGGAAGGAGAACACGAGCAGTGGTAGTTGTCATCTGTTAAACGTGTTAAACCTACCTCAAGTTAAACCAGTGTATAAATGATGTGGAAAACCTGGTTTTGCTTTCCGATTCTCTCTGGGCAGTATGGTAACGTGTAGGAAACTCTGTGTCTTGGGCACCGGCTCCTGTTTTAACGTAATTTCATTCTGCTAATTCGGGAAGAGGCATGTTCACCTCCAAGATGTATGTGGTGAAAGACAGCAGTCGGAGACAAGCAGCAAACAGGAGCCGGTTGCCTTGAGGTCTTCACACACTGGGATCGCTGCTGTGGTTTGCAGTTAAATCTGGAGGATGCTCTGTGCTTGTAATCTTAGCTTCTCCTTTGCTGCTATTGAAATATTGGATGTGTAACTTCATTTCCCAGCCAGCAAAGGTCCCATTTATGGAGAGGTCTTTTCCGTAAGTGGTTGGGGGATTTTTTTGTCGCAGACAAATGATTAACAGCTGAATCAATTGTGTCAGAGGTTGAGCAAGCTGTGTCGCATAGGCAGCTCTGGGGCTGTCTGGGGCAAAGCCGTTTGAAACAAAAAAAGGAAAAGCTTTGCACAGCCTGAGCTGTCTTTCCTAACAGCTTGTTCTCCATGTCTAGATGGCAGTTAATCCAGTATACTTTGAGTTAAAAAACTGGCCACCTAAAATGCAATCTTTTTATGAGGAGCAGATCCCTACAAGGATGCAACTACTGTGCTTCCCTGTGTTAAATTGTTCCATCAACCCGCCAGACTAGAAAGACGTAGCAGCCAGTGGCTTATTTTGCAGAGACGTAGCTCCACATTCAGAATAACATCATTTGTAAGGTAGCTGTGGCACGTTGGGGAGCGTAGCAATTGGTCAGGCAGTGACACTGCGGTTGTTGGGTTTGTTTTGTATTAGTGAATATGATTAATTTTATATATAGCATCATACTCATGATGAGCAAATTAAAATGTGTTTGTTCAGTATTTTGTTGAGGCACATGGAGACTTATCCCACGGTGAGAGGCTGCTGCTAAAAGCCACAGCGGTACACAGAGCTTCAAAAACACCCTTTGCTTGTCCAGCAAGAGGAAGGGTGGGAAAAAGCAATGATATTCATCGTTTTGTATAGGGAAATGCAGATTGAGAGAACTTTTCTTCCTCTTGAGACTCTCATTCTAGTTTAAGACTAATTATAAAAATGAAGGGAAAGACTGTTTTGTCTCAGGAATCAAAAAGCCATTCCTGAAGTGAGGAGCACCAGGACATGAAGACTGGCTCAACAGGCAACCAAAGAAAAATTCTGAAGGTGTTGGAAGATCCTGATCTGCTTCTGAAAGCACAACCACACTGATGGCAGTCAGCCCTTGGTAAGTTCTCTGCCCCAGTTATGAACATTTAAGAGAGAAAATGACTCAACATAGTAGCTAGAAATCACCAAGGCATTTAGTTTGGTACCCTGACAGGAGTTGCTTCCAAGACTCAAGACTCAAAACTCTGGGTACCTGGAGCAGAAAATATCTACAGAAGTGCCCAGCCAGGGCTGGAGCTCTTATCTTCTGCATCGTAAGCTGAGAGAGAGCGAAGGACACTCTTAAGGATGAAAGCTTTCTCTGAGCCCTGAGGACGACTGCTTATGCGTTGTGCCAGGCCTTCCTCTAGAAGACAGACATTGAAAGCAGAAATAAATAAATGATTGTGCACTCTATTCCTAGAAAGCCAACTTCAGTTTCCTTATCACTTCCTTGTTGCCAAGACTGGAATATGTTTCATTTGTTGAAATATTCATTTTTTCTCCCCCGTGCCTTGGAAGGAGCGTTACAAATGAAACCATAAATTGCTTCTAGACAGATCTTTGCTTGTTTCCGCGTTTGCCTCCAGAAAGCTGTGTGCTAACAATTGTAACGTTTACCTTGCGAATCTGCCAGGTCATCTGCTGTTTGCAGTGTGGAAAAAACATCCAGTAATTTATCTTTTTCTGTTCAAACCATTTTCAACCCCGTCCCTGGCAGACGGAATGGGAGCGGTGGTGGTTTGAATCGCCAATGGTCCCTGGGAGCGATGCCCACGGCACGTACCCCATTTGCGCCGTGCCCCATCAGATTGTTGCTGCTTTATGCCGTGCTCAGCGTCCTGGCTGCTCGTTGCTTTGGGTAAGTGACTGTTTCTGAAGCCACGTCCATGGAGTGACATGATCAAGAGTGAAAATCGGTGCAGACCCTCTGCTTTCCCGTTGTAGGGCACATAATTGCTGTCTCAAGCGATTTCCGTATTGCTGCCAAATAGCGAAAAACATTGTTTTGAAGTTCACGTAGTGCAATGTGTCTGCCTTTAGAAAAGGAATCCCACTTGATAAATCTGAGATGACAAATTGCCAGGGTCGTGTTGTAATGTGAAATTACATTTGCAACGTGCAGCCTCCTTCCGTGCTAGCTGCATGACAGCATGCTGGAGAAACAAGGATTTGTGTTCTCTGAGTACGTAAATGGCAAGAATCTGGCTGATAGTTGCTTCTTTCTCTGCTAGCTTAGTAGATTTTGCTCTTTCAGAGGGTTGTGGTCAATCAGTGACTGTAATCTTCCAACCTAACTATATTTGTCTACTGTTCTCTGAACTTTGAGCTCTGATTTCATGCCTCAGTGAGTGTAATTCCTTGATTCCATGTGATTTTTAATATGCGGTAAAGGGCGCCCCTTGCCAGCCACTAAATCTTACTTAAAGCTTGCACCTATGCTATTCCTTGTCTTGGTGGAAGAGTTGGGAACACTACTGTGGTATTTTACTTGTCAGAGAGGGTATGAAAAGAAAGTAATTGTCAACATTTTACTAAAGCTTCCCGCATAGATTATGTGCTACAATGATGTGCTTGTCTGGAATGAGGATTTAATCAGAAATACTGAATCCGCCAAACGAGTAGGCAGCATTTTAGCTGTGGCATCATGGAAACCTTGGAGACAGTTGTCACGTGAGGGGTGAAAGAGGGATGGGGTGAACAGTAAAGGCTCACGCTTGGGGTTCAGATTCATTACTGGGATGAATGGGATTAATGGGTTAATGACTCTCCATTGTGAACTGAGAATAGAGTCTAAGACTAATGAGTTTGGCCAGCTTGAGGAAAAAATAGTCTGTTCAGCAAAGGGAGGTGCTTATGCCTGATTTTCAGAAACGCTTGAGTACACACCAGCCCTCAGCATCACGGCTGGTGTTTGCCGTGGAGGTGTGCGACCTCAGAGCTGTTCATCATGTACGGCAGTGAGGTACCAATGTGCTGCCGGTGCAGCAAGCGATGATACAAGGCAGCAGATTTTTACTGTTGTGATAGTGATGTGGATGACTGGGTCTCCTCTTGGGCTTCAAAAAGTAGATCAGTTTTCATACAGAATCAATGCCAGTATGGAACGATTACTGAGCTCTAGAGATTGCATGGAAGATTTGATGAGGTCTAACAAGTGTTAGTTCTCTTTGGCATGTAGTTTTGCACAGGTAGGGGCCAAATGACAGATCAGTGATTTCACAGCCTGAAGCTGTGTTGTTGAGTTTCAGTGGCACCAACGAGAGTGTGGCCAACAGCCGGCGTGCCCGGTCCGTGGGTAACCTGCCGCAGCCCCGCGACTGTTCACTCTCTGCATGGTCCTCATGGAGCAAGTGTGATCCCTGCCAAAAGAAAAGGGTGAGTGGTTGTGGTCTAGAAACCAGGAGGCAGAACGTGCTCCAAGCCTTGTGGTTGTTTTGTCCATGGGGTTGGGCAGACAGCAGGGAGCTGCCAAGGAAAGCCCTCTACAGGTGAGACCATGGGCTTTTGCTTTGAGTTGGCTTTTAGCCCTTCAGCTCGCCACCCCCAGTACCTCCAGTGCTTCCCAGGCTGCCTTGCTGTCCGGAGATGTAACTCCAGGCTTGGTGAAAACACAGGCAGGAAGCTCAGGCTTTGCAGGAACTTTCTCTCCAACACAGTCCTCTTCTTCCAGCATCAGTAAGAGGTGCCATCCCCACTGAAGGTCCCCCGTGGGACCTGGAGACACTCAGTGCCTCTCAGGATTAAGAGGCCTTGCCTGCCAATAAGCATTTTCTACCCGAGAAGGCCCATCAAATGAAAGTATTGATGCCAGTAGTGTGAAGAGCAAACTCCCCATTGCTAGAGGGGCCTCTGCTAATGAGTTGGAGGAACCATTCCCAGGCTTAAGTGGGAATAACCAGTGATGGGTGATGGGAAGAGTGAAGTTTTGTATCAAAGAGTTAATCTTAAAAGCTGGGGAAAAAAGGAGGGCTAACATATTGGATGAAGTAATTGACTGCTTCACAGCAGTGTGGTGGGCGGAAAAAAAGCCCCTAATGATACAGAGGGCCAAGTAAATACACTGACAGAAAATAACAAGGGATGTCATTACCAGTGCTAATTGAAAGAGAGGAGATGTAACTGAATCCTTCCTTACTCTTGCAAATGCCCGCACTACCCTGTCAGGCTCATTTAAGCAAATTGTCAAAGAAAAGCAAACTTTCCTTCATCCTTTCCAGTTCGCAATCCTTCCTTAGTAAAATTAAAACTGTCACAGATCAGAAACCTTTGAAATAAGGCACATGTTTTTGCCGACACTTTTTTAATACGATATTACTCTTTAGATCAGATCTCCCCGAAACAAAGTTTGTTTTTTAACTAGGGAAGCGTAAAATTCACAATTTCTCTGCACTTGAGTCAATATTTTTTATTTCATCACAGTACAGATTTGCCCGCCTGGAACAACCTTCTCAGTTCAATGGAGATCCCTGTGATTACTCTGACAAAGAAACTGAAGACTGTGTTACAAATGACCCATGCCGGAATAAAGTTAGATGTGACGGTTTCGTGTGTGCAATTACAGGTAAGGACTCGGGGAGTGAGAAGAGGTGGTGCTTAGGTGGCATCTCCGACACCACTACACTCAACTTTCTGCTTCTGCAAGAGTTTGCTGGGCCACAGAGGTGTTGGGAGTTGACCTGGGTCCATCTATGGTTGTGTTGTGTTTGCATCAGTGATTTTGAGAGAGCTGACACCTGCCAGTCTAGAATATGTCCATAAAATCTCCAAACAGAAAACAAAAACCCAGTTAATGAGTAAAACCCGTAGCACAAGTGGATCTGACAGTGACAGGAGAACGTGCACTGGACATCCTTGACACACAACCAAGAGCACAGCAGGTTGTGATGGTGGTCCTCATGGCATTTCCATCCATCCTAATCAACAACTAATTAGTCAGGGACACTGTCAGCAGTGTGGGGAAGCAAGGCAGCAGTTAGCTGTATCCAAAACTTGGTCAAGAAAAGTGTGCAGGGACCAGGGCATGGGGGCAAAGGGGAGACTGAAAAACAGCTCAGTAATTCCAGACTTGGAAAGGAGGAAAAAAAAAAAATGACACCATATATGACATGTGATGAAGAGTCTCCAGCATGTTTGTTTTCTCAAAACTAAAAAAATATAGCCACAAAAAAATTCTGTTCCTTTTTTATATTTTTAATTAGGATGGGGATTTTTTTCCTAGGTTGAACAAGGAATTTTAAGATTACGAAAGTTTCAGCATTGAGCAGATGGAGTTTGGTGATCTATGCAGCTAAAGAAGAAATATTTTCCATCTAGTTACAGGAGTCTTTCATTCTGTTTATAGAGCTTGAGTCAGGGAGCGTGGTAATAGATGGTTTTATGAGTAATTTACACCTTGCATCCTAGGGAGGTGCATTGCACGGCGACTGCTTTGTAATGGAGATGATGACTGTGGGGACCAGTCAGATGAAAGAAACTGCAAAAAAGTGTTTAAAAAATGTGACCAGAAGATGGAGCAATACTGGGGAATAGAGAACCTGGCGAAAGGGTGAGTGGGTGACCTTCACGAGATGTTTTCTTATTGAAGGATAAGAATGATCTTACGTGGCTTCAGATGGAGACATTGAATGGAGACAAGCTGTAGCACTTGCTATATCCAAGAGTTCATTAGGAGCCAACAGACCCAAACCTGGGAGAATCTTTATTGACTCCATGAGTCTTGTCAGGGAGAGGTGAGCTGAGGAAAAGTCCCAGATGTACCCAGGGATCCTTGGGCACCTGGTGAAGATCATCATCTCTGCTTACAAATATGTCCTGCAAGAGCCTGTCTGTGCTCTTTGCGTTGCCACAAAGAGGGAAATGTCAGCACCAAAAGTTTCTCTAATGTCCGCAGGTACTTGCATTTAAATTAATCGGTGGGAGAGTTTCGATAATCCGCTTATTTTGCACAGATGTAAGTGAAATTAGACTTTGGCCGAATTCAGTCTGTGGGGAGCAGCCTTTAGGAACTCAGAGACTACTTTCAAACTGTGCTTTTGAATTAAAAGCAAAGGAAGTTTTGTTAAAATTTGAGGATAACAGTATATCATTCTTTCCTTTGCCTGAGTGGGGTAGGATTAGCCTGCATGCTAGCAAACTCCAATTTTGTGGGGATTAAAATCCAAGTCTGAATTGATGCAGCCTTTACAAGGCAAGACTGTAGCAACTTTCTGTAAAATTAGACTGTGTGAGAAGGTTTTGTCTCATTCTGCAGGGGAAAAAATGCCTTTTACATAAAAAGGAAAGGAAAAAAAATCATATTGCAAGGAAAAAATATAATTTCCTCCCTATTCTCTGGAGATATGGCTGCTGCATGTCATTGCTAATGCTTCTTACTTCTGAGTTTAATCAAAATTAAAAATAATGTTGGACAATTATAGGAACATGCATCGCATCTCTTTGAAGCTACAACTGCACAGTAATTTGCTTTTAGTGGACTTCCCTTCTTTTCAGATTGTTCTAAAATTCGAGTTAATATTTTACAGCTTCAGAGTGACTATCATGCAAATCCTTCTCCCCAGAATAAGAAGAGGCAAATCTAACAGAGACCTGGAATGCTGACAGAGACACGACATGGACTGTTCGCAATTTATCTCTTTTTTTCAGTGAAGTTTCCTCTAATGGCTTTTGCTGCTATTGGGATATGAGGTTATGGTGGTGAGTGCCACGTCCTCAGCTCTGTGCCACCAGGGTGAGGGGGGAGCTGTCCTCACGGTGAGCGACAGAAGGTTTTTTACTGCAACAGATCCCACCAGCCCCATAGGAAAGGCAAATAATGGGGTTTAGCCACCTCATCTAGAAAGGCTCCATCCTTAGAGCAGACAGGTTAAAGTTACTGCCCATCATGCACTAAAACAAAGGAAGACTTCACAGTGATTTCAAGGATTAGTTGAACAATTGCTTGAGTACCTTTATTCTTGTTCCCTGACAATTTTTACACTCATCTACTGACCTCCAGTTGATCCTTGACCAACCTGGCGAAGATTATGACTGAAAAAAACAGAATGAAGGAATGTGAATTAAATATTAGTCTTGACCGATAGCATGGGTTGGCAAACCCATCTCTGAAGATCCTGCTGCTGCACTACTGGGGACAGTTGGGGATGCTTGGAGTGAGCAGCCTGGTGGGACCTGGATTTGGCTGGCCCAGTTTGTTTTTGCTTTTCCCAGAGAATTCCAGTAAAGGCTACAGAACTTGCTGGTGCTAGTGACAGTAATGCTCTGGTGTCATTCGTGGCTGGGTGGAGAAAATTGCCCTTCATATTAATCAAAGTGTCAAAATTTGATCCTGTCTTTTCCTTTCTTGTTAGTCAATTAGCTTCTTCTGGAGCAACTAGCTTGGTCAGACAGTGAAGGAGGCAAAACTTTCTTCTGGGATTTCAAAATCAAGAAGTATGGAACCAAGAGCCCTCAGATGAATAAACCAATCTTACACCTTTCTCAGCCAAGGCATTTGATGTTTACCTCTAAATCGGTGACAATCTTAACATTTTGCTGTTATGCTTCATATACAGGTTAAATATCTTCACAAACAATTTGGAAGGATTAGTTCTTGATCACAGGTACTATGCTGGGGGATGCTCTCCCCATTATATCGTGGACACGAGGTTCAGAAAGCCATACAACGTAGAAAGCTATACACCAGAGGTATGTGTCAGATTTGCCTGCAGATAAGCATATGTACATATATTGCAATAATTTCAGTGCACGGTACTGATAAAGAGGCTTGTTAGGAGCAGTCGACATGATTTTTCCAAGGGGAGGTTATGTTTGGTCAACCTGATAGCCCTTTGTGAGGACTTAACCAGGTGGAGAGATGATGGCCGTGCAGTGGATGTGGTTTATCTGGATTTCAGTAAAGCACTTGACACCATCTCCCATGGCATCCTCGCAGCTAAACGGAGGCAGTGTGGTCTGGATGATCGCGTAGTGAGGTGAGTTGTTATCTGGTTGAAGGAAAGAAGTCAGAGAGTTGTGGTCAATGGGACAGAGTCTAGTTGGAGGCCTGTGTCTAGTGGAGTCCCTCAGGAGACTGGGTACTGCATCCCCTTGGTACTGGGACCAGTGCTATTTAATCTATTCATCAACAACCTGGATGAGGGAATAGA
>NW_009711064.1:0-6650 GCF_000703405.1 Apaloderma vittatum | reverse complement strand
TCCTCTTACTGTTGATGTAATCCTCATCTTCTGGTTCCAGACTCTCTTACCCTGTTACATTGGATAGGTTACAAGGAAAATTTCACATAAATGAAACTCAAAATTCCCACCCCATCACACCACACCCTCACTTCACTGAGATGGGACAACACAGCTCCTGGTGCAAGAATTACCTCTTCATTGCACTCAATATTGTGGAAGTAATGCTGCCAGACCATATTTCATGTTCTCATACTTTGTGTATGTCTAGTTAAAATACTACTTGAAAGCTGCTGTAAGTACTGTCCTTCATTTTCTTTAGTGACCTAACAAAACCTTGTGTTGCTTTGTACTTGAACCACATGTACGTTATGACAGGGATTAAAAATTAAAAATTGGACAAAGACTCCTTTAAGTAGAATGCACTGTGCCGGTTACTTTTCAGGGATACATGGAAGAGTGAGACCTATTTTTCTGAAGTTATTGAGGCATATCCCACAAAGTCCTACCCTAAAATTACACGTAGAGTTCTGTTAAATTGTAAAGATTTTACTTGCATTTCAGCGGCTTACTAATAAAGTCTCCACATACAGGACTGAAAATCCACTCTATGACCTTGAAGAATTTCTTCTTCACAAATAATGTGGCCTACGCATGGAATACCAAAGGACTTTAGTTTCACTCATGTCAAAATATAAGTATTAATGCAGACAGGAAATAATGTGGCCTACGCATGGAATACCAAAGGGCTTTAGTTTCACTCATGTCAAAATACAAGTATTAACGCAGATAGGAAAAAAAAAATCTTGCTGAATCTGAAAATAACCACAACTGAGGCAATGCTGTGGTCTCGCATATTCCCTTTCCTCTTTCTCCTACAGGGTAAGGAGTCTCTCTAGCAAAGCAGCTTGCTGTTCCTGCTCTCCTTGATGTCTGTTCGCAGATGTTGGGATGTTTCAATTGTTGCGAGCTAAACAGGGAATGAAAGCACTTGTCAGGTGTCACAAGACGTTTATGATCTTAAGGAACAGCATTCAGCTGAAACTCTCTTTGAGACATCATGCAATACATTCAATAATGCTTGATACTATTGTACTCCACTCTGATTATTTACAGTGAGGCATAAGGGTATTACAGAAAGGGCATCACCAGAAGTTGGACTGCCACAATCCAGTCCCACTGAGGTCAAAATTACAGTGAGAAAGGTTAAGACACTGCAAAGGTAAGATAACCTGACACCTAGTCATAAAGGACCATCTTTTTACAGGGCATGCCTGCTTCTCACTGACTTTCAGAGTTAGTTTCAGTTCCAGAGATCCAGACTAAATGAAACTGAGGTATTGTTACTGCTTCCCTGTTACTTTATTTTTTAATCAGGCAGCTGTAAGCCTCTTCATGCTTTGACAGATTTCCTAGTGTGAACAGAGAGCCACTGGGGCAGAAGAGGCCGCAACCCTCTGTTGAAGCTCTCACTGTTCTCACACGCCACGGCCTTTCACCATGTTGTTCTCCCAAACTCCCCTCTCCTAAAACAGATCCTCACAGCTCATCTGACACAGAGCTGCAAATATGCCTCAACAACCAAACCTGCTCCATTCAAGCACCCCTGAGGATGAATGAGAAGTCACTTAAGCTGCAAAACTGGCAACAGCCTTTGGCACTGAGGAAGAGTTGGTCCTCACACCCTATCAGGACAAAGCAAGCTGAAACAGCTCAACCAGTCATGGTTTAAATGAAGCACTGACCTGATGCAAAAAAAGAAAACCACACGTTGCTACAAAGCTACACACATATAATGCATTAAGCATAAGCAATTGAATTGAAGTTGCACTGGCAGTTTTGAACTGGCCACTGTTAAGACCCAAGTGCTAGATTTATTCATAATAAAATGAAGTTCTTTTAAGCATCTTTGCTGAATACAGTTTAGGTAATAAATTTACTTCCAAAAGATCCCAGTCTGGAGGACCTCCCATGGGACCAAAACAGCCATCCATCCACCACAATTCACCTTCTATGTAAAGAGCACATGCCTCAAACTGCATCACACAACCCAAGATGGGACAGGCCCCCTCTCTTCTCCTCCCACCATGACACTGGAAATGGCTGTGGTTTGCAACTTCAGATGGGAAGAAACGGTCGTAACTGGGGAGGGAGGGGCAGGGCACAGACAATTATGCTTTCTGCCAGGATATGGAGCTTGAGCCTGTGATAAGACATCCTGTAATTCACAGGACAAGCAACAACCCTGAATACATTAAGAATTTGATGTATTGTAGTTCTCTCACCTACCCTGTAGGCTAACACAGGGAATCTGACAAGAAGATTTGTGCACAGGGTTGCCTAGGACAGAGTTACAACAGACACTATGTTCAGCTAAAACTGAAGGGCAGTTATTGTCTAGGTCTGAATAAGAATTAGGTGCCTATCCTGTGGAGAGGAAAAAAAAAAAAGTCTTTTTTTGTTTAATAAGCATAAATGGTCAGGAATTGGTCACAGTCTAACACGACAGGGCACAACATGCTCTCCAGTGTGGCAGGGTCCCAGTGTCCTGCCTGGAGCCTGGTTCAGAAAGAAGAACCCTGCTTAAATCCAGTTTTTTTCTGCCCCACATTTAAGGGGAAACAAGACCTAGATCTAAAGCATTCTTACAATTTAATCAGATCACAGCTTGTAACAGGCAAAAGGCTGAACGAAACCCCTGCTGACAGGAAACGCAGCTCTGACCTACTTGTGCCCATGTGTGGCAAAGCAGCACCCATTCATACATCCGCTGATAAAAGAAATGTGAATAGGGAAAAGCAGGAGTGCCAAGAAAATCTTTGCCTGGGTACCACATACCTCAGCACACTGCAGTCTTAATTTTTTTCCCCCTTTTTCCTGAGTTTGTTTAATGTCACATAGGATTTTTACCTTAAGGGATGAAACAGGGCAGCCCAGTTGGCAGCTTGCTGCTTTGCCTCAGAAGAGGAGATGAAACTGCAAATGTGGCCAAACACTTTCTCCAATCACCAAAAGCCAAGTCCCAAAACTGCCCTTGGCAAACAGGTAACAGCCTTCGGACGTCAGCCGTTGGCCAGGCTCCGGTGCTCACGGAGCCATTTAGCTCTGCATCAGCTCCTGAAAACCATCTCTCCTGCCCACAGTACCAAGGCTGGACCACACCAAGCTGGGCATGAACTTTACTGAACCACCCAGAATACAGGACAGAGTCATCCAATGAAGACACATCTTTTCAGCAATGTCATTTTTCTCCTAAGTGTTTGGGTATTGCCAAATCCAAAGACTTCTCCTAGGTGATGTCACTCTTCCCAAGAAATGTAAATCCTGCTTGGGATGGACACACCTATTCCCAGGAGGCTTCTGCTATTCTTCTAGAGATTTCATTATTGTATTTGAATGCAGCAGCCACTTCATGTTGCTTGCAAGGAAAGGACTTCGCCTTACTCCATCCCACCTCTGTGTCCAGGAAATTGTGAAAAACCACTGCCCTCCCTGCAAAGCATTTCCTACAATGAGAATCATCGCCCCATGTGTAAAAAAATCTGTTTTTCAAGGTTCGAGGTCACATGGTGTTTTCCCTGACTTTGAATCACAGCCTGCGCAGCTGAGCCGGGACAGGGGATGACTGAGAACTGCCGGAGCTGTAATTGCCACGGGGCAGTGGTCAATCACAAGCCTCTGCTTCTGTGTTCCTCTTCTGCTATACCAGACAAAGGACCTACATGACCACCTAAACACTGTGTTCCCTCACCCACACACTGCTTTCTCTCCTAATGCTTTTTTCCTTTAGCAATACCCTTAAAAAAAAAGATGAGAAGCAGGAGAGCAGAATGCTCCTCTCCTTGAGGGCCAGCAAACTGAGGATTTGCTTTTAGAATTAACACCCTCCATTAACAAAAATACATTCCTTGAGACCTGATTGACCATTTGTTACAACGTGGATGCAATTTCACTGGTTTCTGGAGAGCTGTGCCCCATTCTATCAGCAGTATCTTTAACGTCTAGTGCTAGCATGAGGCCCTGGCCCGGAGAATTAGGGCAAACTGGGCCGATCTCTCTGTAGCAAGAAGGAGGATGTCTGTCAGTCTGCAAGAGTCCTTTCCTTGCATTTTGCATAACGGAGGAAGCTATGGGTATCAGCACATTATTTAATAAGCATCATCACTCTGAATGCATCCTCACAGTGCAACGACTGACTGACAATTGCTGTCACTTTTTAGTCAAGGCATTGGTAATTCTGTACACATAGGTGCATCTACATAATAATAAAAAATATATGTACCACCAATCCAAAAATACACAGTGTGTTCTTTGAAATATAAAAGAAGACCTCAGGCCTTCTCTGTGCCAACATCTACTTCACTCTGCCCAAGTACCACTTTCCATTTCTTTTGGGTTTTACATTCGTATTTTCTTACTATGTTTTTTGCAGGAAAGCTGTTGTAGACTGCTCCATTTGATTCTTTTGGCGTACACATGCTTTAAAAAAAAAGCTCAGTTCCAAGTTCAGCAGTAAAAAGGTAATAGGTTACTGATAAAAGTCAAAATAAGCAAAAGCAGAAAAACATCTCAGAGGTCAATAGTTAACAGGGGCTAAAGACACTTTTTCCATAATCTTTGCATTGACAGCAGGAAGCACAGACTTCCATTGTCTAAGAAAAAGAAAATGTTTTGCATACTTGGGAGAGAAATATTTGTATGAAACTTACAACATTCTGCACCTTATCTTGTGTATCCAGTTTCCAAGCTAACACAACACAGAGGGAATTAAATCTACAGCAGGTTGCACCTACATTTTGTGGAGGGGAACAATTTTCTTGATGCTTCCGAGCAATTCTGTGAAAGTAACTACTGCCTAGTTATCAACTTTAATTACAGGATACCAGATTATGAAGCCATTTTTGAATACAATGTTGTTTCAGGGTAAAATGAAACAATAACAAGCTGATATTGTTTAGCCTTTGTAGGCATTCAGCCAGGTAACTGGATGCGTTGCAATGCCAAAGCCACAATATTGAGCCCACAGCTAAGAAATAAAATGTAACTTAGGACATAATTCTAACTGCCTCATAATCAATGGTTTTAAAAAATTTAGAAGATTTTTTAAATTCTACTTTAACATCCAAAATAAGAAAGTGATACTCCTATGAATTTTTAAGGGCTAGTAAAATAGTGTTTGGTAGCCAAGAACTACAGTTACTTCACCACAGAAGTTTAACTGGCAGTATGTTTTAACTATCTGAACTCCAAATCTCTGGTTTTGATTTTCAGACCTAGGAGACGAACTCATTAAAAAAAAAAAAAGATGGAGTAACCTTGCTGTTTTTCAGTGGTTTGAGCAGGCAAGCTCACATAGAAATCCTTTGGTTCAAAACACTCCTAATATTCATCTAGAAATTTAGCAGAATGTGTAAAGCAATCTTCCACTGAGGACTAAATGCAGAGGCAAATGAGACTATTTTAATAAAAAATGCAACTTCTCAATAAATAAAACATATAAAATGAAACTTAGAGAAATAAGATGACTATCAGAGAAGAGTTGGGTAGCAAATGAGCTCTTTCCTGCTGTAGTCCCCTTACAAACCGTAACCACTGAAAGGCTGTGAGCAGCACCTTGCCTGGGAGCTACCTTCCCACCTCTAAGAGCAGTGCCCATGAAACAAGACCAGGACACTTAAAGGGCCTCTTCTGCACAGGTAGTGTGGTCTGAGCAGCACAGGTGGTGTGCTGAAAGGAAAGGGGAGCATGTGCAAAATCATTCTGGGTACTCCCTCAAATGTAACTGGGAGGCTATTTGTGTGGGTGCTGCTTTCTGATGCCCCAGAATACCATAAACATTTATATAGCAGTCATAAGTAACAGCCTATCTTCCAGTCTTGGGAGGGTTCTGAGAAACTAAACAGCAATGCTTCACCCTGCAGCCACGTTCCATCAAAGGTGAGACAGCATCAGCAACATTTACTCTAAAACACAAAAAAAAAATGTTCCAGAAGCAAGTACTCGCAAGACACCTTTTTACCTGCACTTTGCTATGATCATTTTTTCTATTTATAAAAGGTATAGTCTCACTTATTTGACCTGTAAAACAATACTAAGTATTTCAGACTTGGATTTGTCACAGTAAGGTACGAATCTGTCAGTTCAAGCAGTGCACTCATGGCCACATCTACGCTAAAAGCTCACTTTACAGTTCAAATAATTATCGGTTCCAACTTATGGGGATGCAGACAGGGAGCCCGTGCAGTCCAGTCACCTGCTTCATGAGTTCTGTATCCCGGCATGAGGCTGCCTTCCCCATCAAGAAAGGATACCCACGCTGTGCGACAGAGAGCAGGGGGAATTATTAAGACGACTGAACTCACACACAAAGAGCACACTTTGAGACCAGGTGGAACAGGACAGCAGTTACGTGGATATAAGGGAAGCCTCCGAGAGGAAAGTCGCACGAACAAGGAAACACTCGGCAACCGCTTGCTCTAACATGGGCTTGGAAGCCTGGGCTGTAACTTCTTGTATCACACAGATCCTAGTAAGTCGAAGCAAAGGTTTAAAATGCAGCTTCTGACAAAACCCCCAAATACCGATCCGCCGAGGAAGGAATACCTCTACTCTTGCGGCATCGCACTCGTTTTCAGTTTGCAACAGTGGCTGCTGCAGGGTGCGCTCCGTCA
>NW_009711063.1:2366-2953 GCF_000703405.1 Apaloderma vittatum | reverse complement strand
GCCTTCTCTTCTGCAGGCTGAACAATCCCAAGTCTCTCAGCCTAACTTCATATAGAAAGTTCTCCAACTATCTGACGATTTTTGTGGATCTCGTCCATTTTTTTTCAGGTGGTTTTGTAGTGGATTTGGGTTGGATATAGGAAAAAGGGGATAGTAAGCCAAAAATACTTTCAAATGTATGGATACAAAGCACATTTTTTGTCTCTATGGACACTTTGTGTGATGAACAGTGCTGCATGCATTCAGAACTGGTTTATGAATATTACCAGTCTCAAATAAGTAACTTCTCTCCTTTTTCATACAAGGAAATGCATAATTCTTCCTACTCCTCCTGCAAAAGTTCCCAACTCTGCAGGGATCCCGGCTGTCTACCCTAGTAAAAACCTTTTCCTATCTTTTTACTTTGTTATGCAATGTTAAGGTACTCAGTTAATGCTTTCCTCGCTGTCATGCAGTTCCTTATTCTGAAAATGGTTTCACAGGGAACTGCATACAAAACCAAAATCATAGTAACTGCCAACATGAATGATAGCCTCTATTAAGTAAATTAGAGAATTACTAATGCTAAAGCTTGAGGATGGAAGTGG
>NW_009711063.1:0-2335 GCF_000703405.1 Apaloderma vittatum | reverse complement strand
GAAAGAGTATTTTCAAAAAAGTGTATGAGAAACAATTTATTTTTCCATCATTTTAATTTGAGTACTTTCAGCAACTTTTTTGTACTTAGTGTCATGTGATTTTTCTCTGTGAGCACTACTGAGACTAATTGATTCTTCTGCTTCATATTTTTCAGTGAAATACCAGTGATTAAATAGTTAGTTAATAAATCTGATCTGCATTCTTGCTGAGATGACAGAGACTTAGAGATGAAAGTGGCATTGTTGGATCAAAATAAAAAATTCCATGTAATGCACAGCTCAACATAAGTATATTTTCAGTAAACTCTTATTTATCATTAGGGAATATCTCTGTAAGATATAAGAATCAGTGTGAGATTGCTAATGTATTTCTTGTTAAAATTTTATACTTAATACCTCTAAAACAAAAATACCTCTAAAACAAAAATCTTCATTTATCATTATAAGGAATTGACAATGAAAAATTTGTTGCAAAAAGAACTGTATTTATAGAATAATAGAACAGTTTCAGTTGGAAGAAACCTTCAAGAAGGAGGCCAACCTTTGTCCTAGTCCTATCAACACCACTAAACCATTTCCCTCAGCACAACATTCACCCATCTCTTAAGCGATTCCAGGGGTGCCAACTGGGCAGGCTGTTCCAATGTCTGACAACCCTTTCAGCAAAGAAATTCTTCCTAATATCCAACCTGAACCTCCCCTGACACAAATTAAGGCCATTTCTTCTCATCCTATCACTTACCACTAAGGAGAACAGACCAACCTCTGCCTCTCCACAACCTCCTGTCATAGAAGGAGGTCAAACCCATGCTGACTGGGCCTGATCACCTGGTTGTCCTGCATGTGCTGCATAATGGAACTCAGGATGATCTGCTCCATTAGCTTCCCTGGCACTGAAGTCAAACTGACAGGACTGTGATTTCCCAGATCATCCTTCCTTCCTTTCCTATAGCTGAGTGTTGGCTGACTTCCAATCAGCTGGAACATCCTCAGTCAACCAGGACTGCTGATAAGAGATGGACAGTGGGTGATAAGCACCCCTGCCAGTTCTCTCACCACTCTAGGGTGAATCTCATCCAGCCCATAGATCTATGCCCATCAATGTTGAGCAGCAGGTCACTGGCCAGCTCCTCCTGGATTGTAGGAAGAACATTTTGCTCCTAGCCCCTGCCTCTTGGCTTGAGGGACTGGCTTTCCTCAGTAAAAGTGTTACTGAGGCAAAGAAGGCATTAAGCACCTCAGCCTTACCCTTGTCTTTGATTACCATATTTCCTCCTGGGTCTAGAAGGGATGGAGGTTCTCCCTGGTCTTTCTCATGTTGTTAATGTATTTATAGAAACTTGTCTTGATGTTGTTTACCTCTAAAGTCAGATTAATTTCTAGCTGGGCTTTGGACTTCCTAAGTATCTCCCTGCACAGCCTACTAATATTCTTGTACTTGCTATGAGTGGCCTGCTCCCTCTTCCGGAGGCCGTATCAACCCCCTTTTTCCCTGGTTTTCAGCCAAATCTCCCTATTCAGCCAGGCATGTCTTCTTTGCCACTGACTAGTCTTACGACACGTGGGGATGGCCTGCTCCTGTGCCTTTAAGACATTCTTCTTAAAAACTGTCTGGCCTTCCTGAACTTCTATACCCTTCAAAACTGACTCTTAAGGGATTAGGGGGCCGGTTAGCTCAGTCAGTTGAGCGTGGCGCTAATAGCGATAAGGTCGTGGGTTCGATTCCCGTTCGATCCCCATGTGTTGCCTGATCTAGTTGAGAGGTGGCATCCCTGGCGGCAGGGAGGCTGGATTAAAATGATCTCTAAAGTCCCTTCCAGCTTAGGCCACTCTATGATTCTATCAAGTAACCTCCCAAATAAGTCAAAGTCCGCCCTTCGGAAGTCCAAAGTGGCAGTTTTGCTGTCCCCTCTACTAACATCTCTAAGAATAGAGAACCTAATCATGTCATGGTCACTGTTCCCTAGATGGCCTTCAAATGCCACATTCTCCACAAGACCTTCTCTGTTCACAAACAGGAGGTCCATCAAGGCACCTTCCCTGGTCAGTTCACTTTCCAGCTGTGTGATGAAGTCATCCTTGACACATTCCCTCTCTGCTGTGTTTTATTTCCAGCCTGGGAAGTTGAAGACCCCCACAAGAACAACAGCAAGTGACCATGAGATGTCTCACAAGTGCTTATAGAATGCTTTATCCACCTCATTGCTTTGGTTGGGAGGTGGGATCAGGCTCCCACAGCAATATCATCTTTATTAGCTTTGCCCCTTAACCCAATCCAGACACTCAACCCCGTCATCACTATAGTGAAGTTCTGAGCATTCATAACAGTTCCTAA
>NW_009711062.1:0-14521 GCF_000703405.1 Apaloderma vittatum | reverse complement strand
CCGGCTGGGCGCTGACCCGGCCCTCTCACACATGTGCGTCTGTCCTGTGTAACTGCTGGCTCCGATGTCACAGTTAATTATGGGTAAAAAAAAATAATTGGGATGGTGTGACTAAGTGCATCCTTTAGTGACATAGGTGGGAGCTGACGAGTCTCAGCCCTTTGTGAAGCCAGACCCTGGGTACCCCTAGCAATGGAGCACCGCTTTGTTGCAGGGAAGGGTGCAGGAGGTGGGAGGCGTGTCCCAGCTGTGCTTTGTGGTGCATGGTTTATCGTTAGGTTAGGTTTTAGTTAGGTTAGGTTTTAGTTAGTTCTTACAGGTGGCATCCACCAGGTAAAGAGAAGATTTAAAAACTCCAGGGTCTGCTACTGAAAATGAGCTAGAGTACTCTTGTCAGTCACCCTGAACTTCCCTTTCTTTGCCTGTCCACTACACAGTCTATAAGATTTCTTTTTCTTCACTTACGTATTTATTCAGTATAAATAACTGTTGCATTGCAGCTTTTGATGGAGACAGCTAGAAAGGGTAGGAAGACACACGCCAGGGTGAGATCCAGTCACTTGACACACCTGCAGGAGGCAGAAACCTCCGTGGCAAAGCGGCGCTTGTCACAGGTACAGCACAGGGCTACGCTGGCAACACTATTAAGCAGCTTGAGGAAAGCAGTTTTATCCCAGTCAGACAGCTCAGCTTCAAAGGTGTGGAGCAGTGACTATTTCTCTATGCATCACTATTGTATGTGGGTATGTTTAACCAGGTTTATTAGGATGACCACTGTGTCTTTACGGGTTCCAGTGTGTGTATAGTTTCACGATGTGCAGCTTTCCTGGATCTCTTACTTTAAAGTTGCCAGCTCAATGTAAGCAAATTGTTCTCTTTGTAGTCTCTGTGTCATGGGTTTATCATATGCCTTATCTGCACTTTTATTATGGGGTTTTTGCAGCTTCTTTATAGTGTTTTGGAAACAAACCAAGGGATCTCGTGATGAATTTATCTTGATGTCACAACTTTTTTCTATGAAATCAGAATAGTGAGTTTAGGGATAGAAGAAGTATAGGGGGAGGAGTAATTCATTCAGCCTTATGAGGTGCATTGTGATCTTCAAGACACCTTGGAAAAATAAGTCAGGAAAAAAAAAAACCACCAGGAGTGTTTATTGGTCTCTACTAAACTAAGAAACTATTTAATCAAAACAAAACTTTTAGTAAAGATGAAATTGATTCAAAATGCTACAGAAAAGATGGACATTGCCATGCTTAAGGCAGAGGACTAAACATCAGGAGTCCTTTTGTCCTCAACTCTGCCACCAATTCATTTAGTTAGATTGGTTACTGCCAGTTTTCCAGTTTGTAAAATGGGGATGGTAATGACTGCTTAGGACAAGGATTGTCCTTGTAAAGGGCTCTGAGGCACTGGAACAGGTGTAGTGCTGTGACGTGGGGCTTGTGCCTGCTGAGCCCTTTGCCTCGTGCAGGTTGAGGTAAGAGTTCGGTTGCCACGTTCTGAAAAAGGTGCAAGTTAAGCTGAAGCCATCATGATCTCAGAAGGCAAGACTAGACAGATACTTGTTTTGTGTAGTCTAAGGGGACTATACCAATTCTTGAAGTTGCCTATTCGTAGTATCATGTGCCACCTGTGTGGCTTTTGGGGGCCAAAGAAGTTCAGTGTTTTCCAGAGCCTAAACACAGAAGTTCACTTGTAAACCTTGTGTTTAGTATCTGGCTAAAATAGCCAGCATGGAAGCTCTTCAAGGTAGACATCCTGTCTAAAGCGATCATGGATAGTCTCACCAATCACATAAATCTTTAAATATTTTTGAGATGTGTATGTTTAAGTGCATTGGCCATATGTTCTCAGTTATGCTTCCTATAAATGATGGAGGAATGATGTGCAGCACTGAAGTTACTCCAGTTTACATCAGTGCAGCTGAGAGTAGAATGTGGCAAAGGCTTCTAGCAAAATTCTCATGGGAAATGATTAGTAAAGTCTTATGCCTAAAGTTGGTAGACATCCAACAAGACTTCACAGCATGATATTTCTGGACATGCTCCAAGAAGAGAACGATCCAAACAAGACCATTTACTAATGAAAGAATGTCAAAGTTAAGTAGCAAATGCCTATGTAACTGGGTGTTTTGTGTATGTATTGCATAATGTATACCCAAATATTTATATTCTATATTTAAATTTGCTCTAGTATTAGTTTTTTCCCTTTTTCGCATGGTAAAGGATAAGTGGTGAAACAACACAGTTGTTTTCACAGAGACTTTGAGATAACTGAAGGTCAAAATGAAAGAAAAGTGAAGAAAACAGCCAAGGCATGTTAAAACACGAATCTAGTCAGAGCAGAGAGCAATCCGTTCTGATTTCTTCTTATGTTTAGTATCAGGTTTTGCGTAAGGCTAAGAAATCTATCCAGAAGCTGGAGCAAACCTTGGGTTCTTTGTTGAAGATGAAAGGTAACTGTATGCAAGTATTTGCCTTGGACAGAGTGCCTGGACTTGTTTTTTTATTTGTTTGTTATATAGAAACAAATAGGTACGCGGCCAAAGCCATTAAGGCATTAGAGCCAACTGTGGCTCTCATAAGCAAGGGGTAGTGAAAAGTCTATCGACCAACTGAGTGCTGCACCTCAGAAGGCCCAGCATTTAAAATGAGCGGTCTCCTCCTAACCCACGTCCTTGGATAGCCCCTAAAAGTCCGTCAGTTGTTGCTACTCCTTCCCCAGCCTGGGTAAAGGAAGGAGGGGAGTAATTCCTGCTATCCCATGGTGGCAGGCAGGTCAGGCAGAGTGCCCGTGTCACCCTGCTGCTGCTCACCCCCAGCAAGTGTGGGGCTGGCGTGGGTGCCCTGGCTTCATGCTTGGGCTCCCCCTGAGAGGCTGCAGGAGCACGTGTGTTCCCCTCAGCCACGGTGACATGGCACAGTGTGAGCCACAGCCATCACAAGCACTCGGCGCTGCAAGTTGAGCACAGCCAGAGCTTTAAACTTCAGAACAGCAGGCTCTGGTGCGAGGTAAAGGAGGACCGGGAAGCTGTTGAGGGTTTCCTAGTGTAGGAAGTGGAAGCCTCCTGTTAAGAATTTACTCCAATAGAAATGCATAAAGAGAGATGCTATGATTCTATTTTCTTTCAGCGCAATGGATTGAATTCATGCCCCCCACCCGACTGCCTGTGACACCACGTGTCACACCGGTCTAGCGTGTGCTGTCAGCGGTTGAGGCGGCTCCTGCCACCAGGCTTCACCCCCTCACCAGCCTGCCTTCTGTTCACTGGTGCTGGCCACTGCCTCCAGTGACAGCAAGCAGGACTAGGGGCTGATGGGTAGAGACTTCACATCTATTTTTATGTCCCTTGAAATGTTCAAATTACTGCCAGATCAAAAAAGAAAAAACACCATTGCTATTCATGCAAGTTGAGTCTCCAATAATTTGCATCAAATAGAAGTCCCAGTGCTTAAAACGAGCAGTCTTCTGCAAACCCACATCCTTGGATAGCCCACAGAAATCAGTCATAGGTAGAAAGAATAGTTTGACAGAGCAAAGTTGAAGGGATCACAAATGAAAAGCTCTGATTTATGATGAACCGGTTGTTGAAATTATTCTGTCTGATTGGGGCTCGGGGTGAGAGGGAAGCCAAAAGTGCCACTGGTGTGACAGTAACCTTTCTGCTGACAGCAGAGCCCTTCAGTCTGGAGGATGGGAACCCATCCAGCTTGGAGGAAGTCAGGGAGGAGTATGTCAAGAAACACTTCAGTAGTGACAGGTAAGGGCTTATGCCAGTCAAGAAAGGATGATAATATTTTGCACTTGCTTCCACCCCAGCATTGCTGAACCTCTTTGTCATTGTTACTGAATTTCCAAGCAGAGGCTGTTCCTCGTGAGGAAAAGATGAAGAGATTTCACCTGGAGCCCTGTCGTCCCATACAGCGCACGCACGCTCTAAGCATGTTTGACCTCATTCCCAGTCAGCGCTTGGATTTCCTTCCCCTTCTGTCTAGCTGATCTCCGCCAAGGACTTCTGATCCACCTGCAGTGCAAAAGGAAGAGCAGAAAGCTGGCTTGGGAAGAATGGCCCTTGACTCTGGAGGGACCATGACAAGGGCCTTATTAATCCAGTTAGAAAGTTTTTCATGTGTTGTTGCTTTTTTTCTTTGTGTGCTTTCCAGCACTGCATCGGCCTCAGAAGCTGTGAGTGAGAGTGACTCTGCCATCTGGTATTTGGTTCAAGAATGTGAAAAACAAACAATGGAAGAGGATAAAAAGCCAGAAATTATCCAATCTCCAGATACTTCATCCACAGGTCTGGTGGAATTTGAACGGTAGGTGCACACCATGTTGCCTTCAGTTTTTTAACTTGTTTGCATTAACAGCAGGCACTGTCATTCATTCATCTGCCTTGCAGAAGCCTTGTGCCACCACTGTTGGCACTGCTGATGATGAAGCTGAGCACCTCCCAAGTCCCTTCCCTGTGACTTGGATTTGAATAGACTCCCAGCAGAGTCCCCACCTCTCCAGGCCTTGGAAAATCCCTGAGGATTTTCCACCCGTCCTCAAGAAAGAAAAAAAATTGCTTTCAAGTGTGTCAGTGCCTGTGTGTGTGGCTATGCTTTACCACTGTCTGTGTGGCTTGCAGAGTAAGATGCAACATAACCTGCTAACAGCAGGGGTTTAACAGGCCAGCTCAGATGGAGTAGGAGGTTATTCATCCAGAATGGTTTGTGCAGGTGCGTATCCTTGTGTGTTTGTGGTATAGTACAGGCATCAAGTTGGATCCCTGCAGTGGGGCTAGTTTTTAGGAATCTAGGAATTGTTGCACCAAGAATCATTCATAAGAGTCTAGTTGTGTGTGTTCTGGGGAGGAGCAGGAACTAGAGGCGGGCAGATACTTTACCCCACAGTGATACTCATTTTGCCTCTAATTACATTGTTGTGAGAGGCTTGAACACCATTGCCCCTTCTGGAAATAGACCCTTTTCTTCTGGCAGGGAGTATTTTTTTTATGGGGTCAGAGTAGGGTGAGGCTGGATGCGACCGGGGAAGATCATGCAGCCCTCGAATAGCAGTGGTCAGAAAGCACTCCTCAAAATACCTGCTACACAGCAGGGGAAGGTGGGGAACCCAAACACTTACGTGTGCGACACTTAAAGTTAGTGGGTACAAGTGTGTAACGCCTTTTAGGATCAGCTTCTAAGTGCCTGATGCAGGACCTAAAAATCAAAGACCACTGTTCTCACATCAGTCGTCCATGTATCTTAGTTTGGGGTTTTAATGGTAAAATTACTGGTTTTTTCAAAGTTAGACTGAATCTGTTCATCACATTCTTCACCTTGCTGTCAGACAGTGCTAGGGGGTGCTTAGAGGTCATGGATGCTTTTCCAAAAGGATAAATGATCATTTCCTTGTAAAGATTGGAGAAACAGATGGGTGTCTGATCTGTCCTATAACATCGAGCAGAGTCTATTCACCCCAACTATCCTAGAGTTAAGAATATGCAGTACAAGAGAATTCACAGCTGCGAGTGGCATCCTCTTCCACAGCATCACCACCATAAGCAAAGACTTCTGCCATTCCTTCTTTTTTACTTTGTACTGGTCGTTATTTATAAGATTTCTCCTCAGTTTACTTTTTTCGTCAAAATGCAACTGCAGCGGTGCCAGTAGATGGCAGCAGCATCCTGCTACTGTCCCTGCTTTTTCTCCTGTGAGAATCAGAGGTAGTTGTAGGAAGGTATCGTTTACAAGACCTTGAAATCAATGTGCTGAATCAAGATTTTCTGGGGGAGGTAAGCTCTACTTCATGAAAGACTGCACGACAAAGCTGTAAACACCTAACTTTTCCCTTCTTCACTTGACAAGGTAGAACAGGGCCTGTGTTGTGTGGACTCTGGCACTTAGCCTACAGTCTGGTGCGGATTGCCCTTGGTTCATAGTTAATTCTTCACAAAAATGATCTTTTATAACAGGCGTAAAACATTAAGACTCTTCAGACAAGAAAAGAGCAGCCTTTTGATGATCATCTAGTCACATTATTTGGGCAGCATCACAAATGCTTTGAGCTTCAATGGACTGGTATTTTTTTTCCACGTCCAGCAGCAGGAGCAGCATTGCTAGGTATGCACAGCGCTCTCTGCAGTGCAAAATGTGATCGTCTCCTTCCAGCTGGGAAGGAAAAAGTTGAGTCATGGTTCAAGCTTAATTTCTGTAGCAAATCAATCTAATGGTGGATCATATTCTTCTGTTTGAGAAAATCCAGATCCTTTGATTGGAGCAGGACATCCTTATTGAGCGCAATACCTTACATGAGAGCACTTATTTCCTTTCCAGTATTTTGTCTGCACCGATGGTGGAAAATACTCCAGAGTATGGAAACTGGAGTTTAAACATGCAGAATTACGTTAAGAACTTCAATATTGGTTTGCTGTAACAAATATTTTTTAAAAAAAAATAAGACTGAACTCTTTTGAGTTACTTTCTTATGCAATAGTGTTCAATTAGGAAATGTACTCATTTGGGACATCTTCCAAATTTAGTAACAATGTCTGCTGTTTATAGAACTCCTGATTTGTACTCCTTTGATCTTGTTATTTTCATCTGAGAAGTTCTAAGCATTAAATTAACATAACATAATCTTCAGTGACAATTTCCAAAGTAGACATTATTGCTCCTGGTTCACTGTGCCACACAGTGCTAACAGAATAAGTGGACTCATTCTAAGATTTGGTCACCAGATTGAAATTACAACACTTACATTCCATTACCAGTTTCACTACAGACTGCATAGAAGTCAGGGATGCATTTCCTCGGGTGTAAAATGGAGAAAATTGAGCTCCCGTGCTTATTTAAGTCAGAGCATCCAGGCCTGGGGTAGTCTCTGTCTGCATGTGTAGTACCTAATATGTCAGGATATGACCTCAGCCAAAGCTTTTAAGGGTAGTGCAATGCCAGTAAAAGTGTAAAAAAGTGAATTCCAGTGTGAAAGCCTCTGGATACAAAGGCAAGTAACAACATTTATTAAATGCCTGTGCAAGAAGTACAGCCTGAAGCTTCTGTTGGGAGGCAGTCCTGCTGAGGCTGAGGCTGGAGCCTGCCTTTTGCGGATGAAATCTTGGCAGAGTTGCTGAAATCTTCACAGTGTTGGGCGACCTTCAGTAATTGTACAGAGTCTTAAAGGGGGGGAGTCAGTGAAGCAGTTGTGAATTCGAGCTAGTCCCCAATCTCCTGCTGCTTTACAGTAAACGGCTGCCTCATAGCCTGCTCTTAAGAGATGCTCCCTTTCCTTTCCTTACAGATACCTGTATTTTTATAAGCACACAGTGGACCTGCTGATAGAGCATGGAATGGTTAGCACTGACAAGGTACCTCTTCCTGAGGTCTCCATGGCTATTTCCCACCTCTGGCAAGAGCTTTCTGAAGAAAGTAGAGACAGCATCTTGCAGTACTGTAGCCAGAGAGATTTCCTCATGGATCCTAAGGCTGTTTGCCAAGAGCCTCCATGCCCTGAAGGTAGCGTGAGGGACAGCCAAGGTAACAGTGAGGAAACCAGTGGTTCCTCAGTCTCCGCACCAGAGGAAGTAAGTGCTCAGTAACATACATTATCTACCTCTGAAACTCTGAGCCTTCAGATGCTAATTAGCTCTGAGTTACAGTAGTTGTAATTAAGCTTTCCCAGGGCCACTCAATGCCTAAGTGGAGGCAATGAGCAGTCTTTGAGTAAATGGCTGCACCAAATTCTCTCTTGGTGTGATACACAGCAAGCTGTAGGAGTGCAGTAGTAGGAATTCTGCCAGTCTCCACCGACCTGTAGAGCTTCTGGGCTAAGTAACAGTTAAATTTGCTCTAACTTGTCCCAGGAGGAGGGAACAAGAACAAGAATCACACAGTTACTGTGCTCTGCAAACTCTCCCAAGGAGCACAGATGATCTAAATCCAGAATGAATAGGCAGTTTGCCAAGGCCTGCTGTGTTTTGGGCTGGGTATTGTTAGTTTGTTTGTTTTTTACATCAAAGCAGTTGGTAGCAAAGAGAAAGTGTTTGTAGACCAGTTCCAGTGGTACAGGTCTAATTGCTACCTATGCCTGGGCAGAGTCAAGAAATCAATGACTGAGTAGACATGTGAAAAAGAGACGAAGTAACAGCCAACTCCTCGTAAACTGTTCCTGGAGCACTGATTACTTAAGCAACTAGCTGCTCAAAGACGTGTGTAATATTATCAGCTGCGAGGCAGAGACAGGTGGACATTGACAAGTTCTTTTTGAGTTGCGGGACACAACTCATATTGGTTACCTCCTTAGGAAATGTTGTAAGCATGTTGCATGTGCAGTACTTTCTGGCACGGAAAATGTGTGAACTGCAGTATGGAGAGTGAGCTAATGACCTCATCGATCTGTGACGGGGAGCATCTAAACTCCTTTGTAAGCCAGGCTGCATACTGGAATCAGATTTGGGAAGACTGGCTGGTACAGCTGAGATCTCCAGCCATAAGCAGCAGACCATAGTAAATCTCTAAGCACTGATGCAATTCATATTTCTACTGATTTTTTGGGAGTTATAATGTTAAGTTTTAACAGTTAAGGCTTAACAGTTATTCCTCATTGTTGCTGTCTCCACAAAACCCTCTTGTTTTACTGTAGCTATAAATGTGGAAAGAAATGAAAGATATCATGCTTTTAAAGACTTACTTATTAAAAGTCATGCCCTAGGTAAGACTTTTAGGTGGCTGGATATGTTGACATCTGAAGTGTTTTCACTGATAGGTAATGTTTGAAGATGCGCTTGATGTTGCTGCCGATTTCCTTGAAGGAAGTGAGACTCAGGGAATGTCTAGCCAGAGGTAAATTACAAACTCACCCCTTTTGCTAGACAGAGTAAGTTAATACCCCACTGTCAGTACTCCACAGCAAGTTTTCTGTGGAGTGAGGCAATAGCCTAACTTCCTTTTCTGTGCCAAGGTTTTAGTAAATAGAATAGCAGCATCCAGCAATTGTGCTCACAATAATACTGTCTCTTAAGATGCAAAAATTAAATGATTAATAGGCATTTATGTCAGAATCAGTAAGAAACACTCATTAAGAGCACCCTGTAATTTCAGGATAACTGGAGTCCTTCTGATTTTCTTCATGACTACATAGCTTTCCATCTTTTCAGATTACAATATTTGTAATGTGTTACTTTTCTCTCTCTCACTTACTAAGTCTATGAGGACCGTAACTCATTCCCTAGATAAGTCAGCTAATCATAAACTGTACTCACATTTAATGAGACAAAAATTACCATTTTTTAGCATTGTCTCCCTTACCTCCTATTCAATCACAGGGAGGTGATCAAACTAAAGTGTGGTTGACCTGAACAGTAACATCAAAGAAATGCAAGACCTGTTTAATAATAACATTTATTTCCTCTGCAGGTCAGACAAGTTATCTAAAAGAGAACATGTCAGATACAAAGCTGGCACTGCCTTTGAATTTTCCCAGTAGACCAAAGAAAGAAAAGGGTTGCTTTCCTCAAGAGGAAAATCACATTATGACTCATCTTTTATGCATTCTTGCTACTTAGTCTTCATTAGGATTGTTTCTCTCTGCAAATAGTGGTTTTAATCTGTTTTTTTTAAATCCGATTTTCTACTTATTTTTCCATATTTAGCGAGTTCTTTAGTGTGAATCTCTTTTTGTCTTTCACCACCATTTCACCTTGCACTTCCAGAACAGAATGAATGGAAATAAGATTGTTTTGGCTGTTGATCAGAATATGCTTGAATACGTAATAAAGCTTAACAAATCTGTATCCATTAAATAACATTTATTAGGTCAGAATTGTTGTTTGCTTTTAAAATAAGATTAAGTACTCATCAATACTGCAATGTATTGCCATCATCTTTGCAATCTGTTTTAGATCCCAAATTAGATTAGTATTTCAATAGCCAACATTTATCCTGTTCCCTTCCTTCCCTGTCACTCTATGCCTTGGAATTCTGGACAGAGGCATGATGGCAGAACTTTATAAAATCTCAGGGAAAATATAAAGGTGAGGTCTGGAATGAATATCTTACCTTTTTGACAAAGTTACCTGTTTCCTGACTACAAACATGCCAGTTTCATTTTATGACGACATGTTACTGCATTCACTCAAAAACTTTGCAAAAGAAGTCAAAGCTGTTCCTCTGAACAACCCTACAAAATACACTGCCAAATACCCATTGCTGCTCTCTTGTAATGGGTATATACTTTCCCCCAAAACAGCATTACCATAGCTGTCATGTAGCACTGGATCTCTTTGTTGTGATGCTGCTTTCCTGTTTTGCTGTTCTCTGTTTTTACGTATTTTCCTTGCATTTGTTAGACAGTCTCTCATCGATATGTCCACCTCCACTTCTCCCTGTCTTGCTTGGCTATTGTCTTTGATAGGAGAGCCATCTTGAAAGCAGTTTGAATCTTTTCTAATTCATAAGTAAAATGTGGAGGACAGAAAGTGAGTAGGAGGAGAAATGAGAGAACAGGAAATTAAATACAATATTTGGTTCCATTTTCAGTTCAGAATTTGCAAGCTGCACTTCTGAAAATCCAGAGGATCACCACAGACTCTATCTGCAGATCACTGACTTCCTAAAAAGCCTCTTCTTTGCTAATACCCAGTTTTGCCAGGTAAGCTTTGCCAAAGGATTCATTGCAGAAGGAGCAATGTATTTCTGTCATTGTCAGAAAGGGATTTCTGTTTTCTGTGCTTCTGATCCAATTGTCCAGAATAAGAACTTGGGTTTCATTAGTTCAGATGTGATGTTCTAAAAACATCAGTAGCCTTTGTGAGAGGCAAAGCACGAGGGGTTATTATTGCTTAGAATATTATTCAAAATTACAAATTACATGGGGAATTGGGATTCGTTTTATCAAAAGTTCCTCGTGGAAAAGCTTGAGTGATCTCGTCTGAGCAGGCCATGCTCACTTCGCAGTTCTCCATTAAATCCCAGCCACTTCATTCTCAGCTCGGTAGGAGTTACCTTCTGCTTGTCTGCGTGCCCGATGCCTTACCCTGAGCCCTCTGGCAGGCCTTGGGAATAGGGTATTTTTGTTCTTGAAAAAGCTGATAAACAGCTGCTGAGCTGCCTCATAACCTCAGCCTCGTGTTGCAGGTTTGCTGAGCCAGAAGTCATGGTGCTTGGAGTTTTCTTCCTTCCCTTCTTACCCTCCTGCCAAGGAGGTGGCTCAGAGCTGGCAGGTGGGCAGAGGACTGACCCACAGCCAGAACATGCTTGTTTGGGCTCAGAGTCAATTGTGCTTTCACAGTAGCCGCTATTTTGCTATTTTCTACCACCTAGCTTCCACCTAGTCTCTGTTACTTGAGCAGATAAAGGAGTGTTTGTGATGAGGGGTAATGGGGACAGAAAACAAAGCAGAAACCATTGTTGTGCCACTATCTGGATCTATCACAGTGACCTCAGGGAGACAATGGTGCTAGAGGAGGTGCAAAGAATTGCAGGAGGCACAGCAAAAGGCATTAAATGGGAGCTACTAGAGTAGGACCTCCAAAAAAGACTGAGAGGTACTGTGAGAAGTTTTTGATCCTAAGTGGTGTGGATTTGGTACACAGAATGATTAGTTGTTGTGTCCAACACCAGAAGAACTGGAAAGCACTCAATGAAATAAACATACAACATGTTAAAAAATACTTGCACGTGCAAATTACCAGATTTAACTCCTGGAGCATTAATCCATTGACAATTACTAAATCTAAAGGTCCAGATACAATTTCCAGCTCAGAAGGTCCTCACAGCAGAGTTTGCCGTAACATGGGAGCATGTATTGCAGAACAGAGCACACTGCATCACAGTTCTTGCACTTTTTGTCTAAACATCCACTCCTGGCCATTGTCAGAAACCAGACACTGATCTACACAGACCTTTGGTCTGTGAATAGCCCTGTTCTGCATAAGGGCAGAGCTCTTCCTGGATTTATGTAAACGACCGTGAACTGAGCTCGCCTAGAAAGGTAGAAAAGCTTTAGGAGAGATAAGATACTTTTCTGATTTAAAATTGGTTTTGTGAATGTCATGCCTGGCAGCATTAGGTGGCCCCATTTTGTCCTTCTGCTTGGTGCTGCATTGTTATACGTGAGCCCGAGCCCATCTCACAGCTCCCAGATGGGGTAGTGTGAGTAGTGATGTCTCTTTCAAGCTTTAGAGAGAGGCATTTGAAATAAGACTAGGAGAATGGGAGTAGTGGGAAGACTGGCAACAAAAGAAGCTGTAGTACTGCAGATTGGCAGTTGACTGAGCTCTGTGCATCCACAAAAAAATAAAAAGCTGCACAAGCTTCTTTTATGCAGGAACTTTGAGTTGTCTGTGATAAGACAATAAAAAGAGGGTTTGAGCAGAAATCATCCAGAGTAGAGAGTACCGATAATGTGAAAGTCACAATCTGTTTTGATTTAGATAACTGCAGTGCAGCACGTTTAAAGAGTCCTGCCAAGAGAAAAAAAGAAAAAAAAAAAGACAAGAATTTTTTGTTTTGGGAGCAGAAATTTAACTCCATCTCAAAGCAAACAGACTGAGGCAGTTATGGAAGTGGTTGCAGAGCGGGAGTAGGAAACATTCCAGCTAGCTTGAAACACACCAGCTCAGGCAGCAGCAGAGAGCTCACTGTAGGCTACGTACCTTACCCCAGAAATTGGGCTACACAGTGTTGGTGACTCCAGGACCTAACAGGGAAAGGAGCCCTTCCTGCCTACCTTAGGGGTGTGACTGAACCCCTGCAGACCATTCCCCTTCCCCTGTTGTGGTGCCTGTGCTGGTGCTACACTAGGCCAGCAGTTCAGCCAGTGCTGGGGTAAATTATCCCAAGGATAAAGCGACGTCCTGGCACACTGAGCACACACCAGGGTAGAAGATGTGGAGGTGGGTAGCAGGAACCGTGCCAAAGCGAGGCACGCGATGTGCACTCGACTGAAATACGAAAGGCAGTCTGTGGTCTCCTTTCCTTTTATCTGCAGAGCTGATGAGGTGACGGGTTTTATTGCTGGTCATGACACGGTGATGCTATGATGGATATGCCATTTCTGGCATTTCTATCCAAGTACAAACTGCTCTTGCCAGATCGTGTCCATCCACCGTTCTGTAGTCACTGATCCGCCGAGTGCAGCTCGTCATGAGCCACTGCCCTGGCTCACAAAGCTGCCAAGGGCATGCACCCCACTGGTATAAAATGTTTGAAAAAGACTCGCACAAGAGGAGGGAGGAAATAATTTGGATGAGGAAAGGGAGGACTCTTAGAAGAATAGTGACGCAAAAAATGAGAACAGGAGCGTGCTTCCATGGTACATGGTAGAGGAATATCTCTGAGCAAGAGATTAGTTTAGCAGTCTCGTTGTTTTTCAAGAACTTTTGTCTTAAGGTCACATCGTGAGAGGTGCTTATCAACAAAAGCAATAAAGAAATAATTTAGATTGAGGTCAAAAGCTTTTCCAATACCTAAGTGAAAGTCGTCAGTGGTGGTTTTTTTCTAAACAGCACTGAGCACCTTTGCATCTTCAAATGCGCACTTTCTTTTAAAATTATGGATTTTAGATTAATCACTTGACAAGCAAGTGGGATTTAGTGCTCCTTAAGCTATGCATTTTTTTAAGCAGCACCTATTTTTAAAAGCAATGTTGCCCTAAAGAGCCTTCCATCAATGCAGAAGGTGGACTAGATGAACACTTTTAGCTCCTAGACTTTGATTTCTCAAGAGCCACTTATTCTCTGTAAGCTGATGGAAGAGAAAACTATTTCCTTCTGTTGCCAAAAGAGCAGCAAAGCCTGAAGTCAGTAGAAGTTAAGGGCTCAAGGAAGCTGTTTTATCTTCAGAGACTGTTATGTGACCCGCTTGCCACCGCAGTCAGTAACACCTGTCTCGATGATGTAAATAGACACAGGGTGGAGCCCTGTGATATTAGAAATATATTGGTTGAGAATTTGAGCCATCAGGCACCTCAGGCACTTGACAAGTGCTGGGTGCTGATTCAGAGAGGAAGGAGAGCTCATGGCACGTTAACTGACACATGTCAGCACTTGACCAACCCACTGGATATTTGAAACACAATCAACTCCTGTGGTTTTTAATCCTGCTTGACTTTGATGGGCCTTTCAGGAAGAAGATCTTCAGTTCGATTATGTGACTGTGATGCTGAGGTGCACTGAGACCTTCGACGATGAAGATTTCTAAACAGTATCTCTGTTTGCTAACGTTTTGCCCAGCGTTTCTGGGTACACATGTCAAGAAATTACACCTCTTTCGGTGAAGCACCCCTCTGAGCAGAGTGTGGAGACAGTGTTAAAGTGGTTTGTTACTGTTGACTTCCTGTTCCCTTATCAGAGCTTCTTGATACATCAGTTGAGTAATTTATACCTTTATAAGTTCCAGGTTTTATGTATTTATAAAATCTTAAGAAATACTTTTGTCTCTTGGTTTTTAATGTTTAACCTCACTTCATAAGTCGACTGAGGTATGTACATTTACGTGACCTTGCCTAGCATAAGCTGTGGAAGGAGCTGCAGAGA
>NW_009711061.1:0-23889 GCF_000703405.1 Apaloderma vittatum | reverse complement strand
ATGAAGTGTGCTCTGAGGATGCGTGCACAGACAGGGTGTACAGCCTCACGTCTTCTGGCGAGGGGGAAACGTTCAGGCTCACCCCGGGAGTTTGTTCCCCACCTGCTCGGCCCAAGCAAGCCCCGAGCCTGCCGGAGGGGCTGCTGGCTGGCTGCGGGGCGGAGGGGTGGGGTTCCTTCTCACGAAGCTGCAAAATGACCTGCTGCCGAAATTAGTGGTCCAGGGAACTGGGGGATTTATGTAGGGCATCAGTACTGCAATGACATACATCACTGGGATTTTTCTTTTTGCCGTTTCATCTATGAAAAGAAAAAACCTTCCTGATGATTGAAAACAAATCTACCTCTCCACTTCCCTCTCTAAACGAAAGAAATTAGAATTCAGCTGCTGCAACACCTTACTCTTGCAACTCAGCTTGCTGTCTGCTAGACTTTGGTGCCTTTTCCCAGGGAAGTGCTGACTCCCAGCTGGTCTGTACTTTGTGGTGGCAGTAGAAAACCAAGACAATTATTTTCGGATTGTTAGGTTATGGAGAGCACAAGCTTCATTTTCAAGATTCTTATAATCTGAGACGAAAGCTATGTGTCCAACGTATTGGTCTAAGTAGAAGGTAACTGGGTTTGCTGACACATAAGAGAACAAATATCATAATGGTAATATAAACTGAGGGTAGGTTTCTGTGCCAGAGAAAAAAAAAATATGCAAAGAAACTCCACCTCCTCAGTGATTTATTGGAAGGCATGGGGTTTGCAGTCGCAGAAGCTAAAAATAGCTCTGCTGTGATGTGCCTTTCCCATGGCAGAGTACACATCAGTGTACCTTTCTGTATCCTCTGGGAATTAATTTTTCATTTTTGGTGGAATATTCACAAGAGCAAAACATCACATGAGAAACTATTGGATGAGCAGTTCAGTACAGGATCCTGTCACGATTCCCGGTCATTTGGAGACTTTCTTGAATAAAGATTGTAACTGGCTGTTATTTAGAGGGTTTGGGTTATTTTCTTTCTTCCTATTTTTAGGGTCAGCCTTCTGGCAGCTTCCCTCAGCTGTGATGATGGTCACTGTTCAACTATATGACTAAAGCCTTACAAAGTAGTGGAATCATATTAATCTGGCTTCTTTTCACAAAGGCTCACAAATTTTGCTAGGAAGAACTAATATGAAATTAACCCATTGTTGTAATTTTTAAATTTTCTTAACTTTTAATCCGGTACTGAAATATGCAGTATGTTTTGTAGAAAATTAAATGTTCAAATGTTATTCATCATATCGTGAATATGATTCCAATTTAACAGTCTGCATGTTTAGTTTGCAAGTAAGAATAATGTCTTTTAGACAGTATGGTATAAATTACATGTATTTGCTAGCAGAACGTCATGTTTGCCTTTCTTTGAAAGGAACAGGTTGTTTTTACGT
Organism: Apaloderma vittatum; assembly: GCF_000703405.1. NCBI lineage: Eukaryota > Metazoa > Chordata > Aves > Trogoniformes > Trogonidae > Apaloderma > Apaloderma vittatum. The sequence goes on along the minus strand of NW_009711061.1, from coordinate 22,471 downwards.
GACTCAAGTGGGATTTGCTCTATGGCCAGGAGGAGAGTGATACATCTTCACATGTATGTGATGGTTTGGGTTTTTTAAAATAAATTTTCAAAATAAGAGGAATAACAGGGCCCTGTGTTAACTTTCCTCCTTGCACACAAAAGGCTAATTTACAGCTATAAAATCTTGTTCCTCTTTCTTTAGAGTTTACTTCTTCAAAATGCAACTCTTAGTGAAAGTTGGACATTACTGGCAAGGCATCCGTTACAGGAGTTAGCACGTTGGCTGTAGAATTGCTCTCGGTTCACTGCAAATTTGCATGCAAGCTCTTCTGCTTCTTAATATTCATTTTGCCAGTGACTTGACTAAGCTAAATACTGTTTTTACAAGGACCAGCAGAGTTTTAGGCTCTGTGCTGGTTCCTCAGAACAATGACATCAGCTGCGTCCCTCCTAGTTATGTAAGGTACACTGCAGTGTTTGGTGAAACAAGATAGCTATGTGAGCACCTTATGAACTTTTGCTGAACACTGTTCTGTATAAATATAGCAATTATGTGGTCTAAAATGTTGTGTTAGTGGTCTCATCATGTTCTAGTTTGAGTTATCAGTCTTGAGCGCTGGAGCTCCAGATGCTTCAGGATCAGCTGTTAGATGACAGGCATCACGTTTGTTTAAAAGAAGGTCAAACTTTAAAATCAGGCCTTCAAATGCCCCCAGACTTGCAAGTTGTGTATGCAACCTGCCCACGTAACTTTGTCTTCCCATCACTTTAGTTTTCCTTCCACCCATCTGCGTCTGTTGCCCCAACCTGTTGCTTCCTGCCTTTTTTAATCCTGCAAAGACTTGCACGTGTGTTTTTAATGCATATATGCGAGCAGTTCGTTCTGTTCTAATGGGATAACTTGTATGTATAATGTTCATCTCATATGTCGGAGGAGCAAGCCTTTGATGTCCCTCACATTAGGCTGAGTATTACACAGAGTTAAGTTGCCAGAAACTGAGCAAGACTTCAGAAAACGTCAGCTTCAAATAAAGCTTTTTCAGTTTGTTTGGTGTTCTTTTTTTTTATGTGAGGTATTAAATTCCTGTCCAACTTTATATGTTCTTTGAAATTAACCCTAAAATATCACTTGAAAGTAAGTTGCAGCTATCTTTCCCAATGGCCTCCTGTGTTGGATAAAGGAAGGGCAAAAAACCCTCATTGATGTGCAGCACTAAGAGACCTTCCTGGCGCTCCCTGAGAGGTTTAGATGTTTGTGGTGTTTGGATACCAGCACAGGACATGAAAAAGCAGATTATCCTTGCTGAGTTGAGTCTTACATAGTAATTAGAAGGTGTGTGGATCACATGTTGCAAATGTGTTTACTTTCTGATCACAGTATTTATACCCAGAAACTGAGAAGCTTGAAAAACGATTTTGTAAACTGCTGAGAGAAAACAACTCATCACTGCTAGAAGTGTAAACTGTAACATGTACCAGCTGAGCAGTGGATATTTGAGAGACCAGAAAAGCTGAATTCTAATCAGTTTGCCTCAGCAGTGTGTTAAGATAAACACAGCATTCATGGAAGGGATCTTCTGGTTTTATTTATTATTTTTATTTAGCTAGAGTAGTTTACTATTTTATCTTCAACATATATCTTGTCGTAGTAGCTCTTTGTTTTGAGGAAATTGTGCTTTAGCAACCTGGGGCCCTGGCCACATTCAAACATTTCGACACCTAAGTTACAAATCAGAAGGTTATCAAGAGTAGTAATACAGCTCCCTAACATATAGATTAACTTTCAGTCATGTGACTCATGCAATTATAAACATTCCCAATAGACACACTCCTCAACTGTCTCTACAGCCAACCAGTGTCAGCATTTCACAAGTGTATAAACCAAATTTTTAGCATTTACTTCTGTTCCTGAAATTGTCCAGCTGCCAAAGTTTTCCTGTTCTAGTTTTAGGAAGTGTAGGTAAGGATGACTTCCTGTGCATAGATTTATATTTTTTAAAATAAACCGAACAACTCTCCCTACCAATACTAAATCAAACATTTAGCTAAAGATTTAATATTTTAAAAAGCCGACAATAAAAGTCAAACTACTAATTCTCAAACTGTACTATGAATTCTACTTTACATGATGACAATATATTTAAATTATTTCTTCCTGAAATAAAGAAGTCAGGTTAAGTCTTAGATTGTATGAAGCCTTGGTTATGAGAGTTCACATGAAATTACCCTAAATGGCAAAGGCTGTTACAGAGGGGTCAAGTACAGTGCAAAAAGGTTTCAGTGGTAGAACAGGCCATTTCCTATGTACTGTGATCAGCACATGTCTGTTCAGTGCAACCCCTTTATGGAGCTGAGGCCAGCGTCTTTTGATTGGATTTCAATGAAACCCTTGTTATAAGAATGTAATAAAATGCTAATTATTTAAAAGCATTGTCCAGACTACAGAAATTGTAATTCAAATTTATTTTAATGGATTTTTATTTTTAAACCTCAAATACGTTAAATAAGCTGCAGGGAGAACCTCAGTCCTTTGTGTGTACAATAGATTTATGTAGTAAGTCTAAAGATCTAGTCCATTTTTAAAGAGATGTGGTAAAATCTCATAGTCAGTTTCTTACGTAAAGTAATACATTATAAAAATTGTAATAAATTTAACAGCCTGCTAATAGTGAAAGCATTTCCCATGTATTTGCTGTGCACCTAAAACGTGTATTCACACTTTATCAACTTTTAAAAGCTGCTTGCAGACGTAGCCTTCTTATCAAGTATGAATGACCGTTGAGCCACAGCCTTATAATATGTAATGTCAGGACAGTGGTAGTATTAAAAATACTGCGTTCATTTTTACTGATTCAACCTAATTCAAGAAAGAGAGTCACAAAGGAGAGCACACCTGATGAAAGAGCTGAATCCTGCTGTACTCTGATGGGCTGCACCCTGGGGATCTGTCTAAGTGAGGATAACTCAGTGAGTTTTGCAGATTTATATTCAAGACAGTTTTTTAAAACAGTTAAATAATAACCCATTTGAATTAATCTAAAATCCATAGCATAAATATACAATGCACTGTTGCTTTGAAAAGACGTTAAAAATTGACAAGTTGTAATTGTTATGGAAGAAGTGTACTTCTTACATGCTACATGTGTGAAACACTAGTGGTTTTGTATTTGGTACAGAAAATATTAAACACGAATAACAGATTAAAAATAAAAAGTAGGATGTATATAAATTTCATATGTTATATATAAGTTACTAACAGTTTATATTAAATGGCCAGTTTTCTTAGACTTCCATACAAATATGACAAGCTAATTTTTTAAAAATCCTTCGGAGAAACTCACTTGGAGTAGCATGTGCAGGGAGTACAGAGATTAGGTTTGCATCTTAGAACCACAGAAAACCTTGGGTTGGAAGAGACCTTCGAGATCATCTAATTCCAACCCCCCTACCACAGGCAGAGATACCTTTCACCAGATCACATCGTTCAGAGACCTGTCCAACCTTACCTTGAATGTTTCCAGGGGTGAGGCATCTACCACTGCTCTGGGCAACATGGGTCCAGTGGTTCACCACCCTCACCATAAAAAATTTCTTCCTTATATCTAGTCTGAATTTACCTTCATGTATTTTAAAAGCATTACCCCTTGTTCTATCACTACAGCCTCTACTAACAGGTCTCTCTCCATCTTTTTTATAATCCTCTTTAAGCACTGAAATGCCACAAGAAATCTGTCCAGAGCTTTCTCTTCTTCAGGCTGAAAAACCCAACTCTTTGAGCCTTTCCTCACAGAAGAGGTGTTCCCGTCCTCTGGTCTTTTTTGTGGCCCTTCTCTGGACCATCTCTAACAGGTCCATGTCCTTCATGTACTTGGGGCCCCAGAGCTGGACACAGCACTGTAGGTGGAGTCTCACAAGCGCAGAGCTAAGGGGGAGAATCACCTCCCTCAGCCTGCTGACCACACTTCTTTCGATGTAGCCGAGGATATGGTTGTTCCTTCTGGGCTGCAAGCCAGCATTGATGGCTCATGTCCACCACCACCCCCAAGTCCTTTTCCGCAGGGCTGTTCTCAGTCCGCAGCCTGTACTGATACCGGGAGTTGCTCCAACCTGCTGCAGGACCTTCCAGTTGGCTTTATTGAACCTCATGAGGTTCACACAGGCCCACTGCTTAAGCCTGTCCAGGTGCCTCTGGATGGCATCCCATCCCTCAGGTGAATCAACTGCAGCACTCAGCTTGATGCTGTCTGCAAGCTAGCTGAGGGTGCGCTCAGTCCCACGATGTTGTTAATGAAACTATTGAGTAGCGTTGGTCCCTGTACTTGTGCCTGAATACTGTTTTTGGTTTAGAGCCTTTTAATTTAGCTGTGAGAAACACTAGGGTGATTGTCTTTCAGGAATATCATCATATTTTTTCACCTTTCATTGCCATAAATTTCCTTTAGACGTATGAAGAACCCAGCTTCATGAGTGTTACTTCTTCCCCCAAAAAGCCACTCCTGGCTTCCTGACTTACTGCAGACTGATTTCTTCTAGCTTTTTATGGCATCAGTGCCTTGGTGTCTTCTGGATTTGTGTTCAGCACAAGGAATAGACTGTATATGGCTCTAAAGCAGGGACAGAGGAGGGAAACAAGACAGGGAGCTCTGCTCCGTCATACAGGCTGGCCCTCATTGCAGCCCCTGCATAAATATGCTTTACTTCCCATCCCACCACTTTTTGCATTCAAGGCAGTCTGAATGCGCAGAAAAGGGAAGGAAGAGTTGAGACCATATTTTTATCCTCGTTGCATAAGTTACGAGTGCTCACTGCATGTGAACAACTGAACAGCCATTAAATGGCTTAGGTGGCTGTGTCCGTAGGTATATTAACCTGTCTCTCTTATTTTGTGACATTTTTACAGACACGTCTCCAAGGGAGAGCTGTAACCTGCAGGAATAATGACTTTCTAAATCTACCGCAAAGCCAAGAATATTAAAGCAAACTAGGGATGAATCCTATGTATTGTAAATAGCTCTAAAATAATAGAAGGAACTTCCTAATGCCCATGAGGTTATCTTTTATCAGCCCTAAAGATAACTCATTTGCCTTTGCTAGGGTGTTTCCAGTGAGCAGTCAAATCAGACTAAATCTATGTCAGTGCAGTGCTTCTAAATGTGTTTTATAACCGCACTTGAGCAAATGACAGATTTAAACAGTATATGGTTTGGCTGGTTACTGTGTATAATGCAAACGACTATGAGCTGATTTGCATGTCACGTTCTGGCATCGTTGCAATGAAGTCCAACTGTGTCAAAACCTACCTGCATCCACACAGCCTCGTGAATTATACCTGGATTTAAGCTGTGCTGTAGACCATATGAACCACAATGTGGCCGAAGGCCCTAAGAGAGGCAGTTGCATGAAAAGAGGAACACCGCCATAATGTTTGTTATGGACTAGGCTTAGATTGCAAGCTGTCATGTTTTATACAAACACAAAACTTAGACAAAAATAAGCAAACGATGTACAAAGCCATGTTTATTTGTGCAAAACTGTGTTTGTCTCCTTAAGATGTTTCTCGTTCTGGTGGGGCACTGTGTGAATGTTGCTTCCTCCTTCTAGAAGAGGTGTATTGTAAATTTGTTACAGCAGTAAGTTGAAGAAAGCAATATTATGTATCAAGATTATGCCACAGGTATTAATTCATAGTGCTAATATAGATTCCTGTAACTATCTGCTTTTTTTTTTTTCAAAGATAAGATTATTCAGGATGCCTATTTTCCATCACAAAAATGGAATCACAGAATCACAGAATGTTAGTGGTTGGAAGGGACCTCAAAAGATCATCTAGTCCAGCCCCCCTGCCAGAGCAGGATCACCTACAGTAGATCGCACAGGAACACATCCAGGAGGGTTTTGAATGTCTCCAGAGAAGGAGACTCCACAACCTCCCTGGGCAGCCTGTTCCAGTGCTCTGTCACCCTCACAGTGAAAAAGCTTTTCCTAATGTTTTTGTGGAACCTCCTGTGCTCCATTTTGCACCCATTGCCCCTTGTCCTGTCACTGCACATAGACCTTTCCTCTGGTACAATGCACGAAAGATTACATTTCCCGCCTAAGATACATCTAGCTTTTAGCAAGTAGAAAAGAAAGAGTAAGAAAATGCCCTCTTAACTACTTTTCAGAATATACTAATGCCTTCGGTTATTCACAGTAATTTACTTATGGTTTGTATTTTGTACTCCAGACTCTATGATTACCTTTTCTGGACTGGTCTGCCTGCTGTAGAATCAAGGTAATAACAGCCACTTAAGTAGGGAGTTGATGACAAACAGGCCAATCTAGCCAAATCCATTACAAGTGCAGGAAAGATATGCTCCATAATGCAAGGGTACTCATTATCAGCAAGTAGACAGCTGTAGAGAACAGTTGGTCATGCAAGCAGAATGCTGTTGGTACTGTTGAGATGGATATTATTGACTGCTGTTGTTAGCAGAAAGTTAATATGTTAATCTAATTATGTACTCAAATTGTATTTAAAATATAACCGTCTATTTTCTATTACAGTTGTTCAAGGCTTGTAGGATCCCGTATTTACACATCTGTGCAATCACTGGAATCAGACATAGTAATCCCAGCTATATTATTAGAGTATTGAGGTTTTCACTTTGTGTCTGGAAGATAGCTGGTGAGCAGCAAATGGACTTTTGGGAGTGAGCAGAAAAGCTGCATTTTAAAATATTTTTTTTAAAGATCTTATGACTCTCTTAGACTTCAAGTATCTCTGTGCCTTGTGAAGTCTAGGCTGCAGTTTTCCATGAAGTTCTTTTTTTATAGTACAGGAAATCCTAAGCTTTCCCAAGAAAAATGTAATTGCAAATGAGAAACATTTCTGTGTCTGCCAGGTCCTGCATATGAACTTTTTTGTTTTCAGACATGAAGTGAAAAATAGCAAGGAAGAAATATTTTATGTTGTATTTTATACCTTCTGTGACTTTTAGATTTTATGGTTATTAAAAACTGTAGTTCATGAGCATGGTTCAGCATAGTAATCCTTTTTTTGTATTCTGGCTTGACTTTTTTTTATTTGACTTGAAAAACACGTGCCAGACTTAACTGTTGTCTTTTGTTGTCTTTCGCAGTAGGAAAAACGCTAGCCTGTGAAAAGTGCTTACCTGATAACCTGCTCACACTAAATGCCTGCAATTATGAATGCAGCTACAGAAAAATAGATCCAGGACTAGATCAGCTTTGGGGTCAAGTTCATACAAAAAGTCCACAATATATTTCTTTGTGGCCTTCATAGAACAATACTTGCACGTGAAGAATCACAAAATTTCCTGAGTGATAAAGAACTGGAGACTTTTTATAAAGGGCACAGCACAGCTGGACTCAATATTAGTATTTTTCCCTGAAGTTGAGCAAATTAGATTAGGTAAGAGTGTGTTTTATTTTGGCTGTCACATGGCTTGAGCTTTACAATCATTATAATAACAAAAATTCATGTAGAACATAGTTAAGAGTGCAATTTAACCTTTGCCAAAGCTTGAAATTTTCCAGATGAAGCACAAAGTGAAATTCAGATTGTAACTTATGTCTTACTTTGTCCAAATATGTGTGTGAGGAGGTGTAGTATAATTTCTGTGGAATTTGTGCCTGTAGTGATAGCCAGCAGATACAAAGATGTATTCTCTTTTACAATGTAATGGTTAACATGTGCCAAATTCTGTGGACATTCTTATTTTTTCAACTGTGAGTGGAAGATCAAGCCTGCAAGTGTGTCTTAGTTACTGCTCTGGCTACCACCGAAGGTGAATCAAAATTACTTGTTCTAAAAATGGCAGTACCTCTTCATGTACTTGAAATTGGGCCGAATTTTTTTAGATATACTGCCCTAATAAGAAATCCAACTTTTTCTAGTTAAACTTACAGCTCTAAAGAAAAAATGTTATTCTAAAAGGTAACTGGAAAAAAATCCAGCTCAAGGTTTTCCTGTCACAGAATCGTCACACTGAAGCTCCATGAATCTGTATTCTTAGAAAATGAGAGGCCAAAATATTAACACAATATTTTTTTCCAGTTCTGAGCCATTTAAATTATCTGGCTTTTGAAGTTCTCACAGTATTAAAGATCCATCTGTGAATATATTGTGAATTTCTTTGAAGTTACCAGTCATGAAAGAGATAAAATACACTTTTTTTCCTTGTTGATAAAAATAGCAACTGTGACCTTGATAAAAATAGAAATAACCTGGTATGAGCAAAAAGAGAAAAATCCCTAGAATAACATATATGTGGTCTTTATTCTTAATGTTTTACTTTTTTCATTTATTATTAATGATTGTTTATTAGGAAGAAATTGAAAATTAAACACATAAGCTTTTAAACTTGGTATAGGTTTTACAATATTATCAACATTATGGTAGCATTTTCTTAGCAAAGTCCCTGTGAAGCTCAGGTAATACATGTGAGGTAGAAGATATACCTATGTATTTATTTCATAATCACCTTGTGAATTGGTAAGACAGTACAGAAAACCCAAGAATCTGAAAGAACAAACTAATATCATTCTAGTACGTTTCAAGTCACAGTATAAAAGGAAGATGGCACATATGATCACTAATGCTTTTGAAATCAGCTTTACCATTGTTGTAGAGGATCAAAGATTTTGGAAGACAGTTTAGCAAGGAACAAGACAGAAAAAAAAAATATAGGTAGACTACAATGTTTTGCTGTGGTATAAGACCTGTAGAGCCCTCTGTAGATTTCAGGGGTAGATTTGGTAAAAAGCTTGTCTTCAGCCATCTCAGTTGAAAAGAACATGTAGTGACACACCAGTGTGAGCTGTAGTACTTCAAGCAGAGAGCGCTTTGAGCCAACCGCAGAAAATTATTCTTAGATAAACTGAAGTTAATCCCTTCAGTATGAAAGATTTGTGTACATATTGCTGTATGCTGATAAATTTTAAGCTAATGGGTCCAGCAAAAGAATTCTGTTCCTTTCACAGAAATTTATCTTCTGTTAGGATCACTAATTAGCATAATGTGGAATATTCATTAGAAACTGTGTTGCCTGTATAAACTATCATGATCAATTTAAGTCTATAACAGGGTGCCTGACTGATTTGTATATTCTGATTTCCAGGAGGTACCACTAGAGTCATAGAATCACTTTCCTTGCTTTCTGATTGTGTATGCAGCTCTTGCAGAAGACAACCCACTTCTCTTCAAGAGTCTGCTTATAAGGGTGTTAAGAATTACTCTTCCTCCATCCCTCTAGTAGGTAACTTCTATTAGTAGGTAATTTTGGATAACTTGATGGAATAGATGTGTGAAGTATACTTTAAAAATACTTGATTTTCTTATGAAGTTTCTGATTTCCAATTAATAGACAATCTTCAAAGCTGTCCTCTTTCAGTTTGGGGGGTTTTGTGGTTTGGGCTTGTTTTTGTTTCTGAATTGCTGCTCTGTGTGGCTAGCCCAGCCATAACCTTCAACATGTGTTTAGGTTTTCATATGATCTGCATACTAGCAAAATACCTATTGTGTCTGGGTTTTTGAAGTGTACTTTTTAAAGTACGTATTTCAGAGAAATGTATCATTAAGCAGAAATTACTGTGAAACAACAAACTAGCTTTATGCATTATAAACATTCAAATACTTTAAATTACAGAACCTAGCAGTGTTCAACCACGAATCTTACACTTTAGAGAGAGAACATAAATTGCTATTTTAATTTCTTTTCCTGATACCTCATCTAGGCCTAACAAGTAAACTAAATCTCCAAGTTCCCAATCCTGCAGTAAGGTCTGCCCTGAGAAACATCTCAGAATTTGACCTACAAGTTAAATTTTAGAACCTCCAGGTGCACTCTGTTACTTCAGTTACACTGGTTTTTTGTTATATTATGCAAACTGTACACTTTGCATTGGAGAGTATTCACGAAATACAAACTGTATCTCAACTTTTTGTTAGCAATTCAGGAGAATTGCTGGAGGATTGCATCCACCGGTGGGACAAACACTGGTGAAATTCTGATTAAGCAGCACCAGTATTGTGTAATTATTATTTTTTTCTGGGCTACCTTCCAGTCCCGTCTGGGTGGATCAGGAAGTCTGGTAAGTTCCAACTTTTTCAAAATCTATATGAGAGTATGGCATTGTCATTCAGGTAGGGCCAACGCAACACAGAGCAGAATGAATTCCAGTTCACATTATTTTGCTCCAGCACCACAGAGCAGGATCTAGAAAGTTCAAGAGAGCCTTAGACTGCCATTATCTCCCATATTTCCACAGGTTTACGCTATCTTGCAACATGCCATGTGAGTGATGACTAACTGTGAATTCAGCAGTGACTTTTGTGGAAAAAAACCTCCCGCAAATGTAGACCTTTTTCTTTTCAGTTAGTGTTTCCTCTTTATCCTCCATAAAGGGACAACCACCAACATGAATCACAGAATCACAGAATGTCAGGGGTTAGAAGGGACCTCAGAAGATCATCTAGTCCAGCCCCGCTGCCAGAGCAGGATCACCTACAGTAGATCACACAGGAACGCATCCAGGCGGGTTTTGAATGTCTCCAGAGAAGGAGACTCCACAACCTCCCTGGGCAGCCTGTTCCAGTGCTCTGTCACCCTCACAGGGAAAAAGTTTTTCCTAATATTTTTGTGGAACCTCCTGTGTTCCAACTTGTACCCGTTGTCCCTTGTCCTAGGTGAGAGTCCTGGAGCAGTGTTAACCCTGCTGAGTCCCATTGCTGGTCTCTCAAAGGCTCTCAGTTGCCCAGATGCTGTTATCCAGGTAGTTCAGAGACAGGATCTGCATCGCCAGTGTGCTCTTGTCACTGTGGCATCACCACTGCTTCCAGTGTCCTGCTGGCACAGCACTGGAAACATTTTTCCTAACAGCTTATTAAATCTTTCTTGCTTCAACTGCAGATTACTTCTTCCCTTAGGAGACACAAATTGCTCACTTTACAGATTCAAGGAAAACTGCTGTCTCCCCTCAGTCGTCTCCTTTTTAACAGACCTATTTTTTTCAATCGTTCCTCGTGAGTGATTCTTCCCAAATTGTTTAGCATTCTTACTGGTCTCTTTTGAAACCTTTTAACTTTGATTGTATCATGCTCTGTGGTGTTCCAAGTGTGCACATCAGCCTGAGCACTGTCTCATTGGCTTAAATAAGCAGAAATAACTTCTGTTTTTCCTCACTTACAGTACTTTGTTACTGTCACAGTATACTCTCACAGCCTCTTCTGTGGCATGGCCGTTTATTTAGACAGTTTATTTCCCTTTTTGTATTTCTGCATTTGATTTTTTCTTCTTCCTAAGTTTAGGGGTTTACATGTATTTTTTATTGAATGTGTGCTTATTTCAGACTGTTTCTAATATTCAGGATCATTTTGAGTGCTAGTTGTGATAAATTGCACCACGCTAAGTGTATGCTCCAATTAGAATTTTATTAATTCGGCAAGCAAGGCAGAAGCAAAACAGCGCTGGACTACAGGGGAGTCCCCGCTCCGCATCTGCCGCACCGCTCCGATTTCCACACCCCCTTTTATACAGTTCTGACTCCGGCTGCTGCGTCTGATTCGCCGTCCTCTGCACACGTGTCCGTTGTCACTAGGGGCTGCTCTCTGCCTCCCGGTGGGCTCTTGCGGCAAACTCGCGGCTTCCTGGAACTTAAGCAAACTCAGTAATCGTGTAGCTTCAACAATAACTAACCACACCCTTGGTTTAGTGAACAAACACCAACTTGTTTATTACACTAGTCCTGCACTCACAACTCCTTATAGTCTAATGCAATCTACAAATTTTATTACTACGTTACTTATACCATCATCAGTGTTGTGAAATAAAATATGGACTGGAACTAGACTGAGGAAAAAATAACTTGCTTCTCATTTACAGTAATACATTGTTTGAAATCTCCTCACAATCTTCTTCTGAACTATTGATGACTATACTTTGAATATGTTGGGGGTTTTTTTAACCAGTTTTGGAACCAGCTGTGATGATTTCATCTAGCCACTATCTCCTTACTTTGCTTATAGAAGTGTTATATGGGACACTATCAAGAGCCTTACTGAAGCCAGTTAAACTATCACAGAAAAGTATTAGATTGGTTTTACATGACTGCCCTTTGGTAAATCTGTATTGACTGTTCCTCATTACTTAATAGTTGCTAATAATATACCAGTAATTGCCAAACATTTTGGTCCATAGCTTGCTGTAGTCCACAGTTTCTGGTTGCCCCTCACACACTTCATCACCAGACTTAATAAACAGGCATTAGTAGGATGATGTTTTCAGTGATATGAAAAACATGCTGCCAATCAATTGAACTACTCTTAAACTGTTTGAAATTCACCTTTACAGATTACAGGATTCTTGTTCTGTTAGACTGATTGATTTTGCAGGTTCTTTCTTTGAATACCAGGGAGGCTCTGAAACTAATGTTGCTCTTCTTGAGAAATGTGTCTCATCTCAGCTGGGCTTGCACAGGCTTTTACCAGACAGCAAATTTGTCCCTTCATCCACGTGCATGCTTCCTCTTTTGTAGATGAAAATTCAAACATTTCCTCTCAAAGAGTCTGATGACCCCTATCTGGTGTAATTCAGAAATCTGTTATATCATTGTTTACAGCACTGAGTTCTGCAATACACTCTAACACAGTTTTTTTAAAATACATTAAGCCAACATGTGCTAATACATCTGTTATTTACATCAGTGACAGATACTTTTGCACAGGGTAGAAATTGACTCAGTCTGAAGAAAAACAGTAATTCTGAATAATATGAGTTTTGTGTTACACGTTGCTACATACCTTCATGATCAGAGATTATTTACAATAGGAAGAATAACCTTTATATACAAGCAGATTTTCTTTTTAAAATAGGGCAAAAATAATCTAAGGAATGCACAGACTTCTACACTCTCTCCATGTGTCTTCTTGCTTACATAATTTCAGAGTAATTTTTATAAAGATCCCATTGCACACTGTCTGATTTTTGGAATTACCACTGCTGAGTAGGATTTTTTTTTCCAAATGGATCTATCTTCCTTCTCTCTATCTCTAGCTTTGCTCTGTCTGCAGTTGCTGCGGCCTTCAGACTGGAGCATGTCCCATTCGCTCTGGTGCGGCCTTTTAACCTGTGAGCAACTACTCTTATTTATGTATCTTTTGTTTTAGAAATCAGGCCTAATACCTTTAATACCTTTAATACCCTCTGTGAGATGCCTGTCTCTCAGGATGAACAGAGTTGAGATATTTGTCATGCTTCTTAAGAAAAGCAGTAGTAAGTAGGTGGCAGAGAATAGGTATAATACGAATAGAAATTGAGAGGCTACAGAGAAGAGAAGGTGCATACCAAACAGGCAAACTGTTCTGTAGCATCTGGTAATTCCTAGATGCCTATTAATGCGTACTGGAGTTGGAAGAGAGCCTCATACAGAATTCTTCATGGGCTGCAGGGTTCTATTTTGCTTGGAATCTGCTTAAGTGCATCTTATTCCTTTAAAAATCTTGTCCTGAACATTCATGGTGAAATACATTGTAGGTGTTTTGTTACCATTTTGTGACTGATTGTTCTTAAATAATATTAAATATTAATTGATTTATTTCCATGAAAAATGACCAAGATGCTCTGATTACTGAATTCTATCCTGAATTGAGTACATGCAACTGTACTGTCACTGTGGGATTTCTGAAGAGTTCAATACTGGCCTCTTGCTGATCCCATTGAAATCAACAAATTGGCATGAGCAAGTCTTTTCCTCAAGTCCTCGGCTGATAGAGTATAGGCTCATTTTTAAATTCATGCTTTGACTTGTGCTTTTCACAGCAGACTGCATTATTAACTTAAGTCTGGGCTTACACTGTTCAGTGAGTGGTCCTGTCTTGTTTTTATCCCTTGGTAAATTAATTTATTGGCATATTTGCCTCTGTAATGTTCATTTATCTGTTGCCCTGTATCTTTGTGTGTAGTGACAGGACGAGGGGCAATGGTTTTAAACTAGAACGGGATAGGTTTAGACTAGATATCAGGAAGAAGTTCTTTACAATGAGGATGGTGAAATAGTGGAACAGATTGCCCAGAGATGTGGTGGAGGCTCCACGCTTGAGACATTCAAGGCCAGCCTTGCTGGGGCTCTGAGCAACCTGATCTAGTTAAAGATGTCCCTGCTCTCTGCAGAGGGGTTGGACTGGATGACCTTTGAAGGTATCTTTCAGCCCAACTCATTCTGTGATTCTATGGTCTTTGCTTTCCAGTAATGAATCTGCAAGTATTGCTGTACAAGTTGCAGTCACACTTTGCTTAAGTGCGAAGTTATTCTTCCTTGCATAGCCTTTCCCAGTTGCAAGCCTTTCCCATATACAATATGATAGAAATCTGTTAGAAGAGTATCAGAATCTTATATAGGACTGCAAATTTTTTTTTGAGGCTTGAGTCAACTACAAATCAAGAGAAGTCTAGAACATCATCAAAATACATTTGTAAATACTGGGACAGGAGGCTAGATAGGCTTAAGTCTGGTATTTCGAATTTGAATGCAGATAATTTTAATTATGAGGATTTTTCTCTGTTTAATTAAAGGCACTCCTCTGCAGAAATAAGAAAGCAATTTACTCTCCAACCAGGCTTTGCACAGTTCTGTCAACGAAGCTTAAGTACCCCTGGCTTTTCTACCCTTCATCTGGTAAGTTCTGGGTTTACATTCTTTACCTAGGTTTGGCATCTACATTGCTCCATGTTTTTAGGGTACATTTAACTGTTCCTATTAAGCTGTCTTGCCTTCCACTGGCTTCTGTCTGAAGCTGTTAAAAAGTATTCCTTGGTGAACTGAGGAAATTAGGCATTTGAAAAAAAATGATAATTGTTCTTGAAGACTGAAATACAGTCTTTCTGCATACTGCTATAAACTGAAGTTAATTAGTAAGTATTGGAGTATATTACATCCTTTCCTTGATGGGGGCATTTAACTCCATTGAGTAAATGCATTGTGTGGTGATGACAGATAATTTGCACAGGGAATTAAAGAAAGGTAAAGACTTGGCTGCCTTGGCTTAATGCACAGTTTCCAAAGCTAGCAGCAGAGACAGCACACTGACCTATTTTTCAGTGCTGCCGAAAAAGCACGTTAAGTTAGAAATGCCAAAGTGTGCCCTGACTGGCACAGATAAAACTGAGTCAACTGTTAGGTGTCTCTGAATCATCTTCAGCCTTCCTCTGAAGAAGTCAAACCACATGACATTCTCCTTAGGACAAAGGGAAAAATGCCAGACCTTTTTAATTGCCTTTCAGGAGGATGGATATTCTGTAAACATACTATGCCATAAGCAAAACTGACTGAGGTTTTTATACTCTTCTTCCCATGCTTCTATTTTTTTCTTATTTTTGTGAGACCTCATAAGTAGAAGCAGGAAAAGTCTTTGTGCACCAGTGATTGTGGAAAATATAAGTAACTAGATGTTAGCCGTTACTTTCCTGTGTGTCAGGGCCTCCCACCGCTACTCACTTCCTTAATCTGAAATGCTGTGGTCTTTTAGCTTGTTCCGTGTGGTTATTCAGCCTGGGGAGGCTAGGCCCCTTCTTCTACTTGCAGACAACTGCTTTTGCTCCTGAGAAACTTGATAACATTTAGTTTACTGAGCATTATGCTGTAGCTGCCATTTTGTGTGCTGTCATCATCCACATGCCTCTAATACATCATCCTTGAAAAGGTATGTTTGCAGTAATGATTTGTGCCATTTTCTGTAGGATACTTGTTTTTTGCACAATTGTATGGTGACTGAAAATGAGTGTTAGCTTCTCAGTTAAAACACTGTCTCTGTTTCCTTTGATAATTTGCAACAGTCTTTAGGGAGACCATTAAACGCCATCTGCATTTACTGTTTTCATCATCGTATTTATGTTTGTGTCTAGTTTACTATAGGAAAAAGCATACGCTAGAAATCTAGTGATTAAAAATTATCATTAACACTTCAGCTAGAAACAGTTAATGAAATGCAATTGTCTTGATTTGTCAGAATGGAAAATAAAATTTCTGAAAGGAAGTGCAATGTTTAATCAAAAACTGGATTGTGTCAAGCAAAAATATTTTGTATGCAAAGCATTACATCTTCAGCAGCTAAAAATATGTAATAAGCTCTGGTATACTTTAGGCGTGTTTAATCTTCTGTGAATTATTTTTTTTTAGTAAATCTTCATATATATATACATTCACTAAGATGTAATGTTTTACCCACTGGCAGTACAGTAAGTGAAATTCAAGGATACTACGCTGACATTTAATAAAAATCCATACCTAATAAAGGACAATATTTACTCATACTTATTGATTCAGTATGCTCAGTACTACACTGGGTACAGTCCAGAGATAGTGCTTAACCTAAAAATTTATTAACAGCACAGTGTATTTGCTCCTCAGGCTGCCTCATGATTTGCTGGACTTACTGTCAGTTTTAGGTTTTCCCTTTGGATAAAAAGAGCAAAGAAATAAATTTTCCTGAAGGTGTTTTCAGAGAATTCAGTCAATCCCTTAAATGTACAGGCGGAGGGGTGAGTTTAGAGACTTTATGCAGAAACCGTTACAGTTCCCCTGTAAAAGGGAACCTGGGGCAAGGGGTGGTGGTTGGTTGTGTTCAGAGGTCTCTACTACATCATTTGTAGGACTATTTACCATATCTGTCTTTTTCAGATGTTTAAATTGGTTTACTTCTCCTAGATGCTTTTAGCACATTTCTTCTAAATATGCTTCACTTTCTGCAAGATGTTTCTGGATTTTTATCAGCTGAAAAACTTCCTCGCTTGTATTTCCAGAACACTTAAAAGGCTCCAAAACTCATATTTACCACTAATCAGCTTTAACTCATCTGTCTACAGTGACAATGCGAGCCATTTTAGTTCAGAACTTTCGCACTGTGAAGCGCCTTTGCATGTTTCATAAATTGTTTTATTGAGCTAAAATTCCTATGTTGTAGGTGTAACACTGTCAAAAATCCTGTAAACGTGCATGAGAGCCTTGTGTGAATAGGTCTCAGTAGTAATAAGTGAAGGCTTCATGATTTTGTCCCACAGATTTTTGTTTATGGAGAAAAACACTGAAGTATAAGGAGAATAGCTCCAGAACACATGTTGGTTGAGACGCTGTCCACAATAACATTGAATATAAAGGCAGTGTTGGTAGCAGGGACATGGGGTGCCTTATTTCCCCCCTCGCCCTATCAATAACACCGTAGAAGTAGATTATGAGATCTATGTTCAGAGTATTTACTGCTGGCAGCTTCAGACGGCAGTTTTGTGAAAGATGTTTGGGCTAATTGGAGCAATGCAGTGCTTGTTCTTTACAGGCAAGGATGATTTGATAGCTATTTTTATTTAGAATTCTTCCTCCTAGTAAATAAGTTATTTCATTACTGATATTCTAATGCTTTAACTATTTTGCTGTGCCCTTACTGTGTTGAGGTGTCCTCAGCCTTTCTGGAGCTCACAGAACATAAACCGTAGGTTTTCTAAAGCCATAGCTTTTGGACCTGTTGTTTACTTGTCAAGACGATTAACTGTGTGAGATGCTGGTCACTGTATTCAACTGGACAGATGTTTTATTTTCTAAACATATATAGGCTATTTTGGTGGCTATAACGCAAGTAAAATAATTCTCAGTTTTATCTGTACACAGAATAACATACTCTTCTAGCATACGAAGTCACATTTACGTGTATGTAGAAAATTTCTAGGTAGCATATGAAACAAGGTTTTCTACTGCAGTTTTTAAGACAAAAAGAGACACACAGCTTCATAGCATGTATGAGTGGCACAGTTTGTAGTTGTTTAACTTTGTTCTGGTTGGATGTTCTGCGTAAGAATGGCTGTTTCAATGTAATCAGATATAACTGATCTCTATCAAGGTACAATGCCATGTGCTACAGAAATGGTGGGTATCTGAGGTTCACAATAGTAACTGTAGTAGTTCCATGTGATCTTTTGTGTAGTTACTGTACTAAACGCTGAAAAGGCCAGTAAAGTTGGAACTCAAATAATGTAAAAGCTAGTAACATTCAGAGATGGAAAATAATAACTTCCTCTGATTTGGGGTATATCTTGCCCTCAAATTTGCTTGGAGTCGAAAGCAGACAACATTTCTACTAGTATCTTTCAGGCACAGCGCCTCACATGAGTAGCATCTTCATGATGGCAGCCATGGTGCTTATATTTGGTCCTCAGCTCAGCAGAGCTTCCAAGAATTATCACCTTGACTTTGTTATTGCTAGTACGTTTTGTCACATGTGCTGTGGAGTCCACTAGCAGCTCCCTGCTGGCTCTCTCACTGTCACTAATTTTGGTCACCTGCCCTTGTCCTCTGTTGTTTCTACTCACTGCTGCCTTTTGGTAAGCCTAATTATTACCATGGATCACACATGTGCACTTTCACGGGAATCCAACACAAAGCATCAGAAGACCACAGAAGAAGGCCACAGAAGACCTACCTCAGTCAGCTCACCCTCTGCCAGCATCTAGAAAAGCTTAACAGGAAAAAGAGGTGCAAATTTAGTTTTAAGTGTAGTATCTTCCATTTCTTCTTTGTGTTTTAAAACTCTTTTCTCTTTGTTCCCTTTCTTCAGCTGAATGTTTTGTTAGCAACTTTTCCCCACATTAAATGCAGTGGCACTGCATGTAATATCAGAAGTCCGTTTCTGATGTTTAATAAATAATAAGACAATGTAAATAAATAAATAAATAAGCAAGCCTAAATTACACTATTAAGAAAAGTCTTCTGTTTTTAAAGTAAACACCTCTTTATTTCTTCCATTAGCCTTCATTTTATGATGCAGTAGAGCCAGTAGATTTTGAAGGCTTCATAATGACACGGCTGAACAACTTGGACTCAGAATTAGCACAAGAACTGGGTGACTTTCCTGAAGATGACTTGGACATTGTCTTTACACCCAAAGAGTGCAGGACTTTGCAACCTGCTATGCCAGAAGATGGGTAAGAAGACTTCCTTTCCCTCTGAAATGCTGAAGGTTTAAAAATGGTTTTAAAGATGTTGATCCAGACACGCCACTCTGCCATCCCTCCAGACTTTATGTATTTTAAACATTTGAACTTTGCCATTAATTCTATTAGACTTGTTTGTACACTTAAAATCATGGAATCACTTACATGACTTCTTGAGCTAGCTGGTAGTGGCAGAAGTGACATAAGTGTAGACCAGGAAGAAGAGTAAGGAAGGGCAGGAGGGTAGTATGAAAAATAGTTTTGTACCTGTGATCCCAGAAGTGGCAGTTGATTCTGATCATGTAGTAAGCATAGAACTGAGGGTTTTTTTCTTGTCTGGTTGGTTTGGGTTTGGTTTTTTGTGTTTTGGGGGGGTTTTCTACCAGTTATGTGCTACATGGCATTGATTGGATCACTAAGCATCACTTAGTGCCTTTCTTGTTTAAATGGGGGGGAAATAATTCCTACTTTTGCTCCAGTCTTTGACATGAATTTTGGTTTTCCAGTGGACTGGGGAGAGAGAATGGATGTGGGGAACAGTAAATATTTTGGTGCTTGAAGTTCCCGTTTATTTAAATGATGGACAAAATCAGTAAAAAGTTATCCAGCTTTGAAATGAAATTTAAAATATAACATGACTGTTTTGCCTCCATTTCGAGGGTTACCTCCCATCACGCCTGCTGTTTAAACCAGCAGTTATCTATTTGTTTTTGCCAGTAGGAGAACATGTAGACTCACCCTGTACAATCAGCTTTAGGCCTGATTTGCACCACCGTGGCTTTAAGGGTTTTATAAAGGAGTTTGTGGCAAAGCTCAAATAGTCAATACCAACAAATAGGGTTTCAGCAGATTTTTTTAAACAAGCAGCTTCCTATTTAGCCATTCACACCTCTGTTAGCGATTTTAGCGCTTTCACAGAAAATGCTCGTGGAAGATGCCAGAGTGTGTGTTAGGGAAGGTGGGAGCACAGGAGGGGCGTGCACCAAACATTCGCCTGCAGGCAGTGCAGTCTGTGGTGTCCTCTTGTACCCAGAGCAGGAGGCAGATACCACTGACCAAACTGGGTTGACATGCTGTCTGCTTGCAAACATGTCCCACCTGAACCAGAAAGGACCCTGTGCTGTCTCAGTCCGCTGGTGGAAGGGACACACAAGCAGTCTGCCCAAGGCTTCCCCTACCGCGCATGCACAAACCCAAATCAGTTCTTACCCTTTCTTGGTAGTTGGTTGGAAATACGTTAAGTGTTCTGAGTAGAAAGCACTAAAAAATATCTTCCCTTTCACCCATTTCTGCATTGTAGGTGCATCCTACTCTTCTACTCAATTGGATTGGAGGACATAACAAGGGATGTTTGCACAAGTCATTAAATTTTTTTAGAATGTAGCAGGGGAATTATGTTACTACAGCAAATTCATGGACGTGGACTTTAGTTTGTAATATTTCCATTCCAATCTGTATCCAGTTTATCAGGCAGTACTGACAACTCCCTATATTAAATATGACTTATTTGAAAATAATAAAATAAAATTGTATCATGTTCTTCGATCTCAAAGTTTTATTCCTGTCCTGCTTTGAGCTAAACCGATCCAATTCTGTTTAGTGATTCTAATTTTCAGCTCAGTCTCCTCTGAGAGGCCGCTGTTTCTGAAGTTAGCAGCATGTTTCTGCAGACAATGCTTCTAGAAGCAGAAACACCTGATATTTATAATTACTATCAAGGGTTTTGGTATGCAGAAAGGCTCTTGCTTATACTTGCTCCTATAGTGACCAAGGTCACTGCTAAATCTTGTGTGCCACATCAGGATGCTGGGAAGTAAAAGGGTCACAAGGAAGTAAAAAGATTGCACCTCCAGAGAGCAACAGACAGGACACGTGACCCGAACGTGACCAACAATGTATTCCCTTCCATATACATCATGTTCAGTGTGAAGATGAGGGACTATGGGGTTAAGCTCTCTTCTTCAGTGGCTGGCATCTGAGGAGGACTTCATCTATTCATCTGCCTTTGATGAATCCTTTCTGAATCCAGCTCCCTGTATCCAGCTCCCCTCTGCCACTGAGCCTGGGGTTCCTCGTGCTGCCTGCTATGCAGCATCAGTGGGGATTGCTGTTGAGGGGGAGAGTGAGTTTAATAACGGTTTTATGTATATTTGTATATAGTTCATTGTTTTCATTATTTCCTTGTTAGTACTGTTACAGTTTTATTGAAGCTGTTTTAGTTTTCTTTTCCAAACTGTAGATCTCTCTGCCTCATTCACTTTCCCATCCCATTTTGGGGAGGGAGGGTGGGGGATTAGAGAGTATCTGTCAGCTTTTACTGGCTTGACAATTCTGTTATCGGATCAAAAGCCTAGGGTCCCTTTTTAGAGTTTTCTTTATTTCTATGAAAAAGAGAAGATGACACCCAAAACATTCAACACACTATATTTGCAAGAGTCCAGGAGCTGAGGCCTCTGGAAAAATATCTCTATCTATTGAGACTTGTTATCAAGTCTTATACGTGGTATAATTTCTTTTACTTTGCTGTATTTTATGGCAACATTGGTCTTACATTCATGAAATGCATAGTGTGGCAAATGCTTACCTCTGTTAAATGCATGTTTGTTAATTTATAAACACAGTAACAAAAACCTATGTCAGGAAATTCATGAAGTATGTAGAATTCTTTTATACCTCAAATGGTAGTTTAGTGGTAAAATAAATATACAGGAGAAGTAATAGAGATGCCTTTATCTAAACAGCATGTTTAGATAAATTTCTTTGTCCTTAAGGCATGACACAGATATTTAAATATTTACAGTTTGTTGCTTTTTCCCCAGGGTTGAACTTGACTCACATGTCAGAGACTGTGTTCAGACATATATCCGGGAGTGGCTGATCGTGAATCGAAAGTAAGCTACATACAAGTAAATAAGATAAAAAATACTTTGCATCTTATTTGTCAGAGAGAAGATATATGCTATTGTAAGTAATACTAAAGAATAAGGATTTGAACCAGTGACAGAAGACAAGATCTGACTTTTCAGTAGTATATATAACTATATTGTTTTGTTTGAGCTAGTGAGCTATAGATAACTATTGTTGTGTCTACTTCTTAATTATTAGGCACTCTGGGAACTAACTGGGAAGAAATTTACGTCAATTGTCTGTAACAACAGATTATCTAAATCAGGAATATTACTATTATTTGATCAGACTGCAAGGAAGGAAAACTGGGGTAGAGATTACATTTGTATACTTTTCATTTTACCTTCCATGCCCTGGAAGTTCAACATCATCTAATTTCTGATGGTGTCTGAAAATGAAACAGAGTGCTAGTAGCAAAAAACCAAAGATTATGGGCTTTTCCAGCACTGGTTGATTATATTCATGGGATTATTAGTGTAACATCTAATTTTACTATTTTACATCAGTAAGTTATGCCTGCATTTGGGGTCAGTGTAATTCAACACACAGAACTGGACTTGTAGTCATTACAAGTGACATTTTATTTTATTTTATTTTATTTTATTT